>NW_026919712.1:0-160319 GCF_032062105.1 Saccostrea cuccullata
ACATATCCTGAAAATTTGATAAAATGTTCCTTAGAATTAAAAGCGTATCATCTGCAATTTTTATTAAATTTGCCTAAGTAGTTTTAATGTTATAGAACTGTAAACGCGGTATAGTTTTTAATCCTTTTTGACGCTTTTACCGTTGAAATATATGGGAAAATGACGTTTTTAAGCCAATTTTGTGAAAATAGTTCCTTTTAAAAAGGCTGGATAACTTTTTAAAGACGTAGACGAATTATTCAGGAATTTCAAAATGTCAAGATGAGGTAAAATCAAAACCATTAATATGAAAAAATCAATATGTCTTCTCGCTAGATTTTTTGCTAAATAATTTCAAAGTTTTCTTTTAAAATGCTAAAATTTGGCGTTTATGGCGTTATTAATATCTACAATGTCATTTGTTGAACGTAGTCACGTTTACAGTACGAGTATAAATATATTGACCTATGGAATATGCAAGAATTAAAAGGTGATATCGATACAAAATTTAATTTTATTCATCATTTAATTTATTGCGGAGACATATTAGGCAACTTATTTTCACTAGTATTGTGAAATTCATATTCTGATCACAAAGTCAGAATGAACGGTATAAATAATCCTCGTGCAGCGACATTAACATGCAGCGACAATGTTCACCGCGAGTAAAAAAATTTTAGTACCTGTATTTTTAGGAAATGCATGGTCAATATATAGGATTTCAGGCTTAAAATAAAAATTTGATCACTTTATTTGAAAACGGTAGGAAAAACATCCCTATAATGAGGAAATAAGTGGGCAAGGGGGGGGGGGGGGGTACCTGCAATGTTCTTTCTATATTAGTCGCAAGCTATAGTATATGGCTCTAAATCTCAAGCATTTTTTGATTTCGAATTTTCTGAATTAAATTTCAATACGCATAAATGTAAAACACTTGCATTTAGCTTTTACACCTTGAGCTTTTGTCAAAAAAATATATAGAAAAAATTATACTTGTAAATTGTTTACAGTGTTTTGTAAGTCTTAAAATCCAGGTGTTTGAATAAATTTGATTTTTAAATGCATTTCACATTTTATTAGCAAGCAAAACAAGGCGAGTGCACGAGATTTAAATACATAACAACCAACCAATATTAATAATAATAATTAAAAAAAAAAAAAAAACAGGAAAATACTTGTAATTAAATATAACTCGTTTTTTGTGATGAAGATTACTTTCCATCCTAAAAAGTATACGCATATTTTCGCCCCGGCTTTGATTTGAAGTCAAGTTCCCCTGAGTTTCAAATAACGTGCGCACATACAATCCCTCAAGTTTCTCGCCAAGCAATTTTTTATTCATGATCACTTTCTTTCTGCAAGCCATAACAATTTCGCTGATTTATTCTGATTGACTTTTAGCAGGTTAGTTACACTTCAAATATAATTTATTGCTTTCATTTGGTATTGTATTTAATTAGTCCGAAGACATTACATGTAATCACACCAGAATTCAGACTGAAATTTAATTATAAAACATGTACGAGGTTTACGTAAAAAAGCATGCACTTTGTGTTAAATCTACTTTTAAATTCGTACAGACTTGAAGTCATTTGCAGAGAATTAAACGGGAAACAACGTGACGTTGCCTTTGTGACGTAACTGACGTCATAATAAAATGTGCACAAAACAACCGCTCAAATCGTCAAAATTGTGTACCAAAATTGATGACAAAAGCAAACCCGCGACCTACCTTAAGGAAGCTGAGGGTTAATAAATTAACCATCTGATATAACTTATTTCTTAGATATCTGTTAAGATATCTTCAGCTGTTAACTATCAGTTGGCAAAGAAAAATTTCATACATTTTAGTTTCACAATTTGATCATTTTTGTATATATTTATATGGAGCTCTTCTTCTCATAAAGGAGATCAATGTAGTCTAAAAATGGCTATGACAACCAAGCCCTCATAATTTCATAAAAAAGGTCATATCATTTACTTATCATTCAATTAATTTCAAAATATAATCAAGCATATGTAAAAAATAAAGATTAGGATTGGATATCTCATTGAAACTTTACCTTCAAGTTTGTGTGTTTCTATGTTGGTTGACTAACTGTGTATTTCCAAAGGAAGGGCAGACAGGCTGAACTTCATAGAGAATGGATTAATGACGGTTAGGAATAAAACATAACATCCATGTTGAGGACTGTAGAAAATATAATCATTTTGTTAATATGACAAGGAACTGCATGAAACATTGCATGTTTAAATACAGTGCCAAAAAGTTCATGAAAATAATTCATCATGTTATCTTTAGATAACAAAAGAAGCACAGTTACTGTATTAATATCTCAAATACAAAATGATTATCAGCGTAATTTTTAGACACTAATAGACTTTCTCTTAACAGCATATTCAATTTTGTTTAATACCTGTCAGTACAGCATACAAAAAGACATATACAACATGTAGTCCTACATTTTTTGAAAAGCTCATTACTAAGAAACAAAAGTGAAAATGAAATGATTATGTATGCCATATCACACATATTTAGAATGAAAACAAGGATAAACCTTTTGTAGATTCTTACTTTTTCTTTTATTACATTCCTTATAGATCACAATTTAGTAAGTCTGAATTCCATGGGTAACAGACATAATGCATTTAATGGAATTATATCATAATTTATGCAAAAGGACTTATTAACATTATGAAGTTTCCTTAGTATATTTTAGACAAAATAAGACTGTGCTTATATGAATGTTAGAGATATGAGATCACATAAGAATTACACAGTAATTAAATTAAACCATATAATCATGGTTAAATGCAAAGATGACCTTCATAGGAAATGTAAACAAAACAAAGACAAACTTACCAGAATTATCCAATTATATGCCCAATTAAATAATCCAGTGAAAGAACATCTTAGCTGATCCTGAAAAAAAAGCATACAATATTCAGTGATACTCAATTTAACCTCATTTTACAAAGGAAGTAAAGCAACAATTGACAGACAAACACGACAGAAATGTAAAAGATACCATATGTATTTTACTAAACTTTAGTAAACATTTTTCTGATTTAAATTTAATCATGGAATGACCCATCATAGTAATATTAAATACACTCTGGTTACATGCAAATTATACCTTACATGAACTGAGAATAAATACCCCATTTACATTCATAGAAACAGAACTTTTACATAAACAATTACTCTTTTAACTGATGTCACCATTAGTATGTCAGAATATTCAGGGTGTCCTAATCATATACATTTACTTATAATGTACTCAGTATATATTTTACATGTTGATGTTTGAAATCACTGACTAAATAAAATACATACATGTATATACATGAAGGTTTAAAAAAAAGGGGGGGCACACCTGTTTATAGATTTACAGAGATGCTCAGACTGAGTTTTTCCCACTTTCATTGGGCCACTGTTGCACCAGAATGTAAAAAATATGAGTGACAAATAAAGCAAAAGATTCTGTATATTTCATTAAAAAAAGATTTGAGACAAAAGATTCATTGGCATAATATGATCTGATTGATTATCTCCATATCCTTCTTTTGGTCACTGTGATTAAAGATTCATAGCAATATTAGAAATAACAACTGAGAATATCACTTTAGTTGTTTTAAAAGCATGTATCAGTATTTTATAAGATATGCTATGAGGCTCCTCATAAGAATATTTAGAATACTCATCCAATAAAAGGAATGTGAGACAATATGATCATAACTCATGCAAAAAAGATTTATCAACATTTTGAGGATCTCTTAGTCCTAGTGTATTTTAGGGTAAACAATGGCAGTGTTTATATGAATGTTCTAAACATTAGGTATATAACACAGTAATAATGAATAAATACAAAGATGACCTTCATAGAAAATGTATAAAGAAAAGTTTGTTAAAACTTACCATGTTTATACTCAGTATATAGTAATATTCATTAAATAATCCAGTGAACTAATATCTAGCCTGATCCAGGATTCAGCTGTTCAGAACTTTCTTGGAAGAAAAACGGTAGAAAATCAGTTTTGGTACTGAAATCCATAGGACCATACTGTTATTACATGAAGTCTCAAGCGCTGTGAAAGTCTGTGTTATTGTGTCAAAATAAGCAGCCATCGCGGCTTGTGAAGGACTAACATGACGTCGCTGCCAAGATTATGACGTCACAATGCATAGGTAAGTATATCGTACTTTTTGCACACGGCACTTTATAGAGGATGCAAACAGGTATATAAGAAAACACAGGTAAAAGGTATATTTCTTTTTGCACACGACCCTAATTTTTTGCACACGGTCCTTACAGTATAGTGTAAAACACTATATTTAGAGCTATATACTGAATCCCCTCAGTCAAATTCATTTCCTGAATGAAAAGTTTATTTTCTTCTATGAAACATGTATGAAACTTATATTATTTTGAGTCAATATTCATATTAAAAGCATAATTTCAGTCACTTTCATACAAGATAGTCAACATTTCATACAAGAATTGATTTGACATGATGACAAAGCGAAATTCTGTCGTCTGCTTTGATTGACAGGTGTCATGACGTCATAATGACATTCTTGAAATGTTTTGCACACGGCCCCAAAGTATTTACCTGTATAGTTAGCATACTTGAAATGTTTTGCACACGGCCCCAAAGTATTTACCTGTATAGTTAGCATAAACAAAACGTAGTACCAACGTATAGTGTATAATGTAAAAGCACAGTGTAGTGTGACGTCATATCACATTCTTGAAATGCTTTGCACACGGCGCATTTACCTGTGCAGCTAGCATAAACAAAACGTAGTACCAACGTACCAATGTAAACACAGTGTAAACAACTCCGTATTTAAGGGGATAGGTTAGGGGATAGGGTTAGAGGGCTAAGGGGGTTAGGGTTAGGGGTTAGGGATAGGGATAGGGGGTTAGGGTTAGTTAGGGTTAGGGTTAGGGGGTTAGGGTTAGTTAGGGGGTTAGGGTTAGGGTTAGTTAGGGCTAAGGGGGATAGGGATAGTTAGGGTTAGTTAGGGTTAGGGTTAGGGGGTTAGGGGCTAGGGTTAGGGTTAGGGCTAGGGGGCTAGGGTTAGAGGGGCTAGGGTTAGGGTTAGGGGGCTAGGGGGTTAGGGTTAGCACTGTACTCAGTTGACCCACTTATCCCCATCACCAATCAGAATCCTCCATTTTGAACCTCATTTGCATAAAAAGTGCACTCAGTTGACCCATCTATCTAGGCTGCTTATACTACTGTCGTGATTAGTAAACTTTCATTTTACTGGTTAAGATATTGAGTTGTGGAGCGGGGGTCGTATAGATACTTAGATACCTAGTGAAAGTTACTTAAAACAATTCTAAATTTACTAATCTTATCTAGTAAATATACCAATATCTGGTAAAACTACTTTTAAGGTAGTGATTGTATGGACAGTAAATTTACTAGTTTTCTTCGTGACTTTAACTAGTTATTTTTTTTACAGTGTCTTAAATTTTGATTGAGAAGAGACATATTGCATTACCTTGTATTTCCGAATATGCTATGATTTTTTACCCAATGACTTTGACCTTCATGTTTGAGCTTATTCTCAAAAAATCCTAATTTTAACGTTAATGATTGCTTTTGAATGGAAATGAAAAAAGTGTCTTGAATAATGACATCTCACATACTAAGACACCAAAAGCGGGGGACCACAATTCCTTGAATTTATATGTATTGGCTTCCGTTTGATGTTAATATACAATCTGACATGAATATAATCTTTGATGTGAATAAACCCCCATATAGTGACACTGCATTCGTATAAAAATAAATCTTACCATTTGGCATGGCTCGAAAGTGTGTACTAAAATTTAAAGCTTCTGGGACGAGTAGTTGCTGAGAAAACAGCTTTCCGCTGGCATTGGTCACATTCCTCGATGTACTTCTTGACACATTCATATGAATTTTTCCAGTAGTATCTCTCGCCACCTGAATAACGGTTAAGGATGATCATATACATAAGAATTTTAAAATTGTATATAATGATAATACAATGTACCGAAATAACGACACAAAGTCATTTTATTCAAAATACATGTAGCTTCGAAATTTGAAGGTCACATTTTTACAATAAGAAAAATTCTCGTATAAAAAGAAGAATTTGGGTGCATAATTTACACTCCTCTCAATTCTTTTTGAAAATTGATAACAATAATTATAAACTAGAAACTTATTATCCATTTCTGGAGAGAGAAAAGAAAAGAAAATGCGCATTTTTGTAGGTCAAGAACGACCTTTTCTAAATCCATCACATATATTTAGGTTTTATATCAAATGAAATGGTTGACGTATAAAGTATTGAAAAGTTTAGAAGTGATGCACTAATACTGACATCCCCCTAACCTGTCTTAGTCGGTCACTGACTGATAAGGATTTAAAACAAGGGAGAGCAAACCCTTTTTTTTTTGTTTTCATGTATGTGTAACAAGCCGCCTTTACAAGGTCGTCTCCCATGCAGAGTTGTCGTTCATTACTCTCTCTGACCGTGAATGGTGACAAGGCATTACAGCGATCATAGTACTTGTGAAAGATTAAACTTTTCTAGAGAGAATGATTTTTGACATCATAAACATATGCCTTTTTAATAAAAATGGAACTCGTAGTCATTGGTCATTAAAAAATCATACAGATCATAAAGGAGACCGGAATCAGGTCATGCATGTACCTAGCCTTTTCTTGAAAAAATGAATATACTGACATTACCAATCAATCTGATTAAAATCAGGGTAGCGAACTACGTGAGCGGATGAAAGGATCTAATTTTAATCAGATTGATTACCAATAAGAGTATTCAAATGTGATCTTTCGTTACAATCAAATAATTAAATCAGTTAAAAATTTTAAACAATCAATAAGCCAAAGAGTCTTTAAAGATGAGGTCGTAATTCCGCATACATTTTCCCCATATTAAAACATTTGAAACCATGAAAATAGTATAAACTTGTGGTAAAAAAAATGTTATGGTATCCTTTAGATAAAAGAAACCTAGATCGCACTCTTTAAAAATTCAGGTATTTAAAACGTGAACTATACTAACACACGTACTTTCTTTTTATTCTGTGTATTGTACAGACTTTTTAAATTCCGGGGGTGGGTGGGTGGTAGGGACAGTCTCGAACTTTTTTAAGATAACTACTTTGATAGTGTAACAGATACAATTAAGTGCCTCTGCTTAATTGGGATTGAACTCGAGGCCTCGGCTTGCCACGGTTCGTTCAACCTAGTCCCACTTTTTGAAAATCAGGTAGAAAAAGGTACGATTTTATGTGGGAATAGGTGGAATTTTTGTGTAAACAAATAATTAACTATGAAAACATATTATTACTGTATAAACAATGATAAATGAACACCTATTGGAATAGAGGGAAGGTCAACATTACCGCTACATTGCAAAAAATTTCAACTCATTACCGCAACATTTTGTCAGATTTTTGACCGATCATTACCGCTACATTTTTCCGGCAATAACAACTCATTACCGCTACATGTTGAATCAGCCAAAAACAACTCATTACCGCTACATATCGATTTAGCCAGGTATGGTTCGGTATATGAGTTTTAATCAACAGAATTCACTCACTATCTAATCAGAATGAGTAATACATATATAAATAACTCTGCAGTCGAAATTCAAATTATTTAGCGTCATCTGAACATTATGGCCACCACTGAGAAGTTTGTTACAAATCCAAGGAATGCTGGCTTACTTATCGATGGTTATGAATTAAGAAAAAATAAGACTTTCAAAAACTCAAAATTGTGGAGATGCGTTTAAAAGAGTTGCAAAAGCAGCTGCAAAACAGACCTCGATGAATTATTGATTGATCTTAGTAAAAAAAAAAACCCATCCCAAATGCCTAGTTTCACCTTCCCGTGAGCAGGGGAAACGGGTCTTATGCGTTTATAGGTTGTACTGTACATACATAAGTGGCTGGCTAACGAAAGAAGCAATGTAGCGGTAATGTATACTCTTTTATGTAGCGGTAACGTAAGGTTTTTTGTAGCGGTAATGACTATATAGCGGTAATGAAAATTTTGAAAATGTAGCGGTAATGATACGCACCCGGAATAGAGGACAGATATATTTGCTTTATTAAATTATAAATCAGACTTTTTACTAATATTTGAAAGAAAAAAATGGTTTTTTCATATAATTTAATTATATTTTTTCTCCGTTAATATATTAATTCTTAAATTCACCTATTTGAATGCTTTTTTCAATAAATCTATTTATTTTATGTTCTTAAATTAAGATTTTAAGTTGCTTTTTCTTGTTTGTAAGACCTTTTTATTACTAGTATTTTAAACATCCTAAATAAATCATATTTTCTCATTGATGTATTTATTATTTTCTGTCTTAAAATGTATACAAAACAAAGGTAAATATAAAGAACAGATGTAATTAGTCTAGTTACTGTAAAAACAAATTAACTATCTAAACATCTATTGTTATTTGCAAGTACATAAGTAGTATCTACAGTAACAAATCCAATAACTTAACTTATGAAAAATTTAAAGGAGTGAATCATAAATAAATCATTGAAATCCAAAGTTGTAAGTCTATCAGTGACTTGGACATAAGTATGGTGCTGTCACTGACATTTAATTTAGTGCACATTAAATATGGTGAAAAAGTGTTATGCTCATTAAAACTCTTTTACCTAGACATAGTGCTAAATGTATGCATATATGTATAGATGTCTTTTTAAATTAATATTTTGGCATTAATACTTTTAAAATTCCATTTTCTTTTATTTAGAAAACATTGAATTGCCGCACAGGTAAATTCCGGAAATGAAAAAAAATATATGTCGGAAATGAAAACAAAAAATGTCGGAAATGAAATAAAAAAATGTCGGAAATGCTATGCATATTTCCGGAAATGAAATGCAGCGGTGGGAATTGGTGGAACTCATATTTTTAAAAAGTGGGAATAGGTAGGAGACACCCTTGCCACTCCAGTGCTCTTTACCGATTTAGCTCAAGGGTTAACCTACCAGCCAAGGCTAGTAGGAAGCCGTGTATCGTTTGTACTACCACAATAGGATTTTTTTTCATGTAAGTGTTGCTGATTTCCTTTTACTGTTGCAGTGATGTAGATTTCTGCGATTTTAATGCATTAAAACGCCATAAATTGGAAGATCTCCTAGAGGAGAAGAAGATTTTCGATTTTGATTGGAGTTTTTTTTTCCACTTGTCAATCATTTCTGGGCCCCCCCCCCCCCCCCCACTGCCGTTTTTCAAAGATATAGTTTAGAATGTTTATTTTCTGTTATTACGATGAAAAGATTTTAATTATAGATATTTTTAAGGAAATCAAATCAAAAGTTTAAAAAATATAAATATCATAAAATTATTATATTGCTTCACTTTATTTTACGGTTTTACGTTATGAAAATCAATGCAGTTACACACGTCACAGAAAATATTCCGTCACTGTCATGCGAATTTTTTTTTATACATTTATACACAGAAATATATGTCTTGCTATACATCCAAATGAAAGAGAAAGAAAAACTCTACAAGAATCAATAAAAAACTGAAAATGTCAAAATTCATAGTTAAGGGAGGTTTTTGCTTGGCGCGTCACATTACATAATGCGAGTCTGTATATTTTGTGTTCACATGTACATTCAAGTGTTATGTGAATCGAAACGTGAAGGAGACCGGTCCTTCGGATGAGACCGTATAAACCGAGGCCCCGTGTCGCAGTAGTTGCTGGCACGATAAAGATCCTCACTGCTCAAAGGCCCTGAGTGCCGAGCATAGGACAAAATTTGTAGCCCTCCACCGGCAATTGGTGGCGTCTCCATATGAGTGAAAAATTCTCGAGTGGGACGTTAAACAACATACAATCAATCAATCAATCGAAACGTGAAACATTTCTATTTCATTAATAGTAGTGATTTACATTTAAATTACTGCTGTTTTAATTCATTCACTAATGTTTATAATAATTATGAAATATAAAGAAAGTAAATCAAATACAGATTATTCTAGTTTTACTGGAATAATATTAATTTCATGCTTAAGTGAAAAATAGCATTTATGGAAGAAATATTTATAGAATAGGTTGCATTATTAAGCAAGAAGAGTTATCTCTCTTTGTGTATTTCATTGTGTGTGTGATATTGTGTGTTGCATTTATTTCGGACTATTTTGTTATTATTGAAAACATTAAACTTTTTAAGAATCTTTCTTGTTACTATGTGACCCCGGTAACATATTTAAATGACAAAAAATCAAAAGATAAATCAGATAAAGAGGAGATCACTCTTACACAATACATCACTGAAAATGTTATGTGAAAATACTTACGTTTTGTTGATCCCTAGGTGCCCACCGGTTTCATCACTGTGTACCTTTTGAAGAGCATCATCCATTTCTGTGATTTTTAAGACCCGAAGTGGTCTTTTAGTGTCTTCCTGGTGATGCAAAATGCCATCTATTAAGACATAGTCTCCACATTTCCGACGAAAGTTTCGTTTTTATGCGCCCGGATCGATAGATCCAGGGCGTATATTGTTTTTGTCCTGTCTGTCTGTTTGTTTGTTTGTTTGTTTGTCCCGAACTTTAACCTTCACCATAATTTTTGAACCATGAATGATAGAGACTTCATATTTGGTATAATTTTTGAACCATGAATGATAGAGACTTCATATTTGGTATGCATACTCCACTAATTAAGCTTTTTCAAATGATACCAAAGTCAATGACCTTGTGACCTTGACTGTGGCCTATATGCTAAAAATAGCTTTTTTCTGCAAACTTAAACCTTCGCCATAACTTTTGAACCATGAATGATAGAGACTTCATATTTGGTATGCATACTCCACTAATTAAGCTCTTTCAAATGACACCAAGGTCAATGACCTTGTGACCTTGACTGTGACCTTACTGCAAAAAATAGCTTTTTCCTAACTTTGTTGCCGCCGGGCGCATAGTGTTTCAAAAACACATCTTGTTTAATCTTGGAATTGGAAATAGATTTTTTTCTTTTTCTATACTTTTTCTATAATTTTAAATGTATGCATAAACAATTAAGAAATAAAGTTTTTAATATTTTTTTCACAATATACACTCTTTGATATCATTTTTACAGCGAAACTTATTTTTACATTTTCTGCAACCAGAAAAATACAAAAAGTCGTATGAAATAATTAAGAGATTCTCGTATTCTTTCAATGCTAAAATTGTGTTTGAAAAGAGATTCTTTAATTTGTCAAGTAAACAAAATTTCTATTAATATTCCTCCTTTTAATGTTTGCTAAAAGAATAATATTCCACTTGTTTTAAGAAATCAAACCATGCAACAATCAGGTTTAAATCTCTTTAATAGGAAAAATTAATTTTTCCTTCATTTCAAATTTTAGCTTGTATAAGTTTGGCAAATCCTATTTGACAATGAAAGAAGAGGAAATTTTTATCCCCCCCCCAAAAAAAAGAAGAACATTACGTTAAATCAAAAAAAAAAAAATAAATGAAAAGCAAAAAATATAAATAAAACTCTATACCTTTCAATAATACTGAAAGAGGCTCTAGATAAAAATTTGAAATGAAGTTAAGCCTTCACACAAGTACTATCATATCATAATTTACTTCGCCATGATTAAAGCATACTTTAAATATTGGTGGGGGTATACTTGAAAGTATTGTCGCAAAGTAACAGTTGAAAATTAGTAGAATAGTAGATTACTTCAAGCTTATTTTTAGTCCCGCCTTATAGAAAAATAAAGGTAGGATAGTTTTTTGTTGATAATCGACTTCCTCCTAAATAAGTAAGGGGGTGAGGTGGGTATAACACCTAAAATTATGCTCTGTAAAGCTATGTGCTAGTGTAAAATACACATTCTAATGCAAAAACTATACATGTAGACATAACGTTTTGATTTAGCACACAGTATTCATTACATTTCTTAATTCTTGTTTTACTCCACCCTTTTACTCAGTTCTGAGTATATTTTTCAGAGAATTTAGTATGAAAATCAGAACAAACACTTTCACTCTTGTAACCTCTTCTTTATACTGTATCATAATATAAAAACTTAATTGAAGACCATTTCTTTTTATGTCCCCGAAATCGAAGATTCGGGGGTATATAGGTTTATTGTGTCCGTCTGTATGTCTCTCTGTCTATGTGGCGGTCTGTTTGTTCGCAAAAACTTTTAACCTTGACCATAACTTTTCATTTATTGGAGCTATGACTTTCATATTTAATATGTGTATTCCTTGTGACAAGACCTTACTTTGGATACCACCATATTTGACCTTTTGACATTTACCTTGGAGTTTGTCCCATTTTACACAATAATGCCAAATTTTTACTTTGGCCATAACTTTTAAACGGTAGATACTAGTACTCTCAGACTTCACATATGTATTTGTTTTTGGCATGACCTTTCATTGCACACTAAAAACTTTGACCTTTTTACCTTGACCTTTTCAAGCAGAAGATATAATAATATATAATATTGCTGATTTTTTCTGTAAGTACGATGATTTCCACGATCTAAAAACAATGTTTACCTAACACTTTAGGCTCGATAAATCTTTTACTCATCAGGGGCGTAGCAACGGGGGGAGGGGCCTGCCCCCCCCCCCACTTTTTTTTCCCAACCTTACTTATACTATAGGAAATGTGAATTGAAAGCCTGATTGGCCCCCCACTTTTAGACTTTTAGTGGTGTACCGAAAATGTAAAATGTAGTATTAGAATTGGTACTAAAAGTAGTTGACACTGAGAAAAAGAAAAAAGGTTACCTTGTTGTTCTTGCGGAGATTTAAAAAGATTTTTCCTACATAATCCCATGTAAAACTTTGATCGTCCTTCGTGGCTCCACCCACGCCCCGGGGGGTCATGATTTGAAGAAAGTTAATTTTACACTATCTGTAATGCTTCCACATTAGTTTCATTTTACTCAACCCAGTAGATCTTGAGATGAAGATTTTTAAAACATACCACCTTTTCACTAATTCTTGATTTTCTCTCCTTGAATGAGGGCATAACCCCTTATTTGAATGAACGTGAATCCCCCTTACCCAAGGATTCTTTGTGGCAAGTTTGGTTGAAATTGGCCCTGTGGTTCTGGAGAAGTCGAAAATGTGAAAAATTTACAGGCGAACAGACAGACAGACTACAGACAAATTGTGATCAGAATAGCTCACTTGAGCTTTCAGCTCAGGTGAGCCAGATAGTTGGAAATTCAACCCCACCCACTGATTTCGAAATAGGAATTGGAGATTTTTCTTTTTTTGAAACTCATATATGTATTTCACCATATCTAGGCTCCACCCGTCATCAAATGGGTTGAAGATGGCAACACTAGTGGCAACAATGTCGTCGAAGATAAACCAAAACGTGTTGGGGTATGTTTCTATTCAAATGAAATCTCATATCAGATTTACTGACTTCCTTTCTTTTAATCTTCAAATAATTACATGACGTCGGAATTCGCACTTGGTTTCTTTTTTATAGCTGATGTTTATACAGCTGATGTTTACCGTTTTTACGTATTTCAGAAAATGAAGAAAATTTTCTCCGCAGATTATGCTATTGTTTTGGGTAAGTGGAGGGGAAAAATGCTAAAAAAAAATTAATGAATTGATGTGAATGATTGGTTGAAATCAAATATTTTGATGAGAAAAGATTCCTTGTGTCCTCTTTATTAATTAGTGCCATATTACATGTGTGTTAAACATTTTAAAAATGAAATTTGGAATGAGAATAAAAGTTTTTACAGTGAAACGGATGGCACGTAGGTGCCGTTAAAGTAAGTTTACATTATAATTATACTATCCAAACGGCATAGTAATTTTTTGATAACATGTATATAAACCGACATTCAACATTGCAAATAGGGGGAAAAGCATTATCCGCGATCTTTTTGTATAATTTGTGATCCAAGCCATCAAAATTATTAATTAACATTTGTAGAAAAAGCAATGAAGACTGAATGCTGCCATCTAGACGTCCGAGTTTCAATTTTTTTTCCATTTTCGAATTTTATTTTCTAGTATTCATTTTTTGTATTTGGAAACCAAAGAGAAGACACCCGAGCTATTTTACCCAGTGTCTTGGTTTATCATTAAGTTTATTTCTTTCCTTCTCTTTCAGTCATATCTTCAAAATTTTCCAGAATGTAAGCTACAGAGCAGAGAAAAAGCTCTATGGCTAACATTGTTGACAAAAGTATCTATTGTAAATTATCCTTTGGCTTCTTTTATCTGGCAAGATAGGCGAGACTGATCGTTCTTTTAAGTTACCAGAGCAAAATTACTCCATGACTTTTGGAACTTTCGACCAACCAGGAAACACCCATTCCTATATATAAAGGAATGGGACTTAAGTTTCCTGTCAAAAACTGTAAATTGTAATTGATACATCCATTCAGAGGTGTTTGAAAGCTCCTTTGTCTTCTCTTTTTAAAATTCTGTTAACATTTTTGTAACATCAGTAAATTACAAAGCAACAATAGACTTTTTGTTATTTTTGAAAAGCTAGTCCTTTTACATAGCAAAGCGATTGGCATGTATCTCGGAAGAAACAGAATTTTGTGTTTCTTGAAAATGGAAAACAATGGCGTTACTTAACGCCGATTGGAATTAAAAGCAAGAAGAATCAGAAATGAGTCTTATAAACAACACCGGCTTTTGATAGCACCATAGGCCAATATGAAGGTTTATGAAGAGTATTAGCGGATCAAGCTAGCTAAAATGCTGGTGGTAATGATGAAAACCAAATCGATTCTACATTACCTAGTGAAAAACTTCCGTATTGATTTGACCTGCAACATGGCTTTGCTGTTCTTGATCCGCACCGTACATGAACCCGTGGAGTTGATTTGTACAAAATTCAATCTTTTTATGTACTGAAGGTTGACCTTTCTTGTCTTGTGGATTTTGTTGAGATTTTTAAAATAGCACACGAAATATTCACTAAATTGTATTATTTTCCATTAAAAAAAGCATTGCCCTTATCTGAACAAACTTGTATAATCTGGAAGTGTGCCAAATTTGATTGAAATCGACTCATCAGTGGTTCTGAAGAAGTCGAAAATATGAAATAGAGGGACAGACACTGACAGACAAAATGTGAAAAGGCAGTCCACCGAAGAACCAGGCAATATTGTGATGTTAGGCGGCACATCAAATGTGACGAATATTTCATATTTTATTGAAAACTATATCAATGTAGTCAAAATGGAATAGTGTAATTGAAGATTTGTTTGAAAATTACTTATTTAGTAAAATATCCATTTGTTTTGTGTTCTTGAATTCCCCTTTATAAACAACTGAATGCAGGTCAGAAAGAAATAACCGTAAAATGTGACTGATGCAAAACTGCACACTTAACTAAAACTGATAATAAACAAACAACAACTACTTTATTTTCAAAATAAAATTCATTTTAACCTTCAAACGTGATATTTAGATAAAAAGTGTTTCTATTATTCAGGTTGAATGTATTTCTAAATTGAGGCTGTCATCACACCAATTGCCAAATGAAACAGGTCGATATTATAGTAATACAGAAAGAAATACAGAAAGACACTGTAGATATTGTTTTTTGTGTTCAGATTATGTTGAGGATGAATTTCATTTTTTTTCAATCTGTCCTGCTTATGACATACACCGTAAAAAATACGTAAATCACATATATTTTATATGGCGTTAAAATATATGACTATGTTGGCCAATTCTAAAATGTTTTCACATTAATCAAATCAGTTAAAAAATGATACCATGATACCCCAACCATTTTCCTTACTCTCCTTCACTTAAAAGGCCCTATCTTCTGTAAGCTTCTCCCTGCTCAAATGACAATGACTTGTTTGATCTTTTTCTAAAATTGTAGCTATTTGTAGGTACATTAATTAAGAAGAAATCAATTATCTTAGTAAACTCATTACTGTTCCTTTAATTTTTTACACAAATATTTTAATATGAATCTTAATAAGGAGGAATTCCACTTGTGGTTAAAATCTTCTTAAAACCAGTCACAACTGGGGGAAAACATGTTCGTAAATCATATTTCATAAAAGAAATTGAAACAAATTAATAGCCTATTTTAGAGAAATTATTTTTTTTAATCTGGCCGATCCCGATCAAAATTAAACCAATCCCAACCATAATTGTACAACTAATTTATTGGAAATAAATAACATTTCCCAAAGAACACTAATAAATTATATTTTATTCATTTTGTGTTAATTTTGATCGAGATCAGTTTAATTGTGATCGAGTTAGGTCAAAATATTGAATAAATTAATTTCTCAAAAATTACTCAATTTCATTTCAATTTCTTTTTAAAATATGATTGACAAACATATTCTCCTCAGTTGTGACTAGTTTTATGGTGTTTTTAACCATTCCCCATTTTAAAAACGTGAGTTATCTCCCCTAGAAATCGGAACTCTTCTAAACTAGCATAACTTTCGCGGACTACGCATTTTGTTGTTATGGAAGACGTACAGTACAGGGCATGAGTTTTCCCCGCAAAACACGGGCCGGTGGGGTTCTGTGGACCTCGAAACATGTCGGCGTCTTCGAAGTCAGTGTTTCTGTCCACCCACGTAACACGGTGCATCACACTTTTGATGATAAATATTTTTAAAAACATTTTCATTGTCTTTATGAAAACAAATTAAATCAAATTTCTTTTAAAATATTTGTTGTGCTTTTCATTAAATATTCGTAATTAATTCTAACACTGAAAATCTGTAATTATGTAAAATAAATTTTACATGCGGTAATTATGAAGATATCAACTGCGCAGATAGAGGTGATAATCCAATAAGATTAATGCATTTTTAGCAATGAAATGTACTTCGGTACGAGTATTACCTAATTCTTGGATATATCATATGAAAAAATGAAAAGAAAAAAGAGGGTTTGCGAAGAAATATAGATAAAATTAGCGACTTTAGAAAGGGTTTGTTACGGGACGTATATTTTTTTCACATGTATGTACATGTATGTAACACGGGTTGAATGAGTCTCTCTCTTTCTTTCTCTCTCTCTCTCTGATATTGTTTTTTCACACACTTTGCAAGAAAGAATAACTTATTTAAGGAATCACTGTCTAGTTAGTGTAGTATTCCCCATTTTGAAAAGGTGGGTTATCTCCCCTGAAGGGAACTCTTTTACTGTGTTTAATACGCACGCGCTATAAAGAAAGTCACTTCCGCGGACGTTTTTGACATAATGGACGATCGAAGAAAAAGCGAAGTTTCAGGGTATAGATCACAGAAATACTGCTACATATGCAGTAACTATAGAGGTAAAACTGTAGGAGGCCAGGTCATCAGCCTCCACAGGTTTCCCAGCGACACAAACAAAATTGTACCATAGGACTGGCGGTAAATTCAGATTTTACTTTGATGTTGCTGTGGTGTATTTGCCAGAAGAACCACAGTTTTTAAGTCACGCCCACAATTTGGCATCAAGCCATAATGTAACAAGACGTTGACGAATGAATGAATGATGCTAATTTCAAAACCTTGGCAATAACTGATAAATGAGTTAAGTCAACATTTTAAACTTCAAGAATACTAACATTAATTTGTCGACATTCCCTCCGTATTTTACTGAGCGTATCCTGTTATACGTTCTATTTCGAATTGCCTCAATTCTTATTCTGGTCTCCAAATAGTAATTTTACATTAAACATGTTAAGGTCTCCATATTTTACTTGACATAGGCGTCCGAACCGTGGGGAGGGGGGGGGGGGGGGCTAGCCACTTTTTTGCAAAGATAGACATAATATATAGGCATTAAAAATTGAGGTTTACCTTTCCTTGTTGGTTTAGCCCCCCCCCCCCCCATTTCAATTTGCTTCCGACGCCTATGCTTTCAGTACCATTCAAACTTTCATTAAAATGTCAGAAATCATTTTGCAGTTTTTGTACATTGATCGCTATAAATGAAAAGGTCAATCGGCGGTTTTCCATTGAAACCCCCCCCCAAATAAAATCGATCTTCGAAAGGAATAACAGCCTTAAATAAAATAGTTTACGATCGCTACCTCTGTTCCTGACAAAATCAAGCCCACTGTCTAAGCTGCAACATCTTCACAGGTACCCAATAATGACAAATCATTCCGATTTTTTTTTATCTACGATACCCCAGACGCAGCATTCAAAATAAAATCGGTTCAGATGGAGAAAGGTATTTATACAGTCTCCGGACCATGGCTTGACAGGATGAAGTGGGCGGTGCTAACTGTCAACGAGCTTTTCTCTCATTGGTCCTCTGGTACAAGTAACTTACACAATAGATATTAATTGGTTAATGGTAAATACACTCACAGTTTTTAATTCACTCGGGGCTCCGCCCCTCGTGAATTAAAAACTGTGAGTGTATTTACCATTAACCAATCAATATCTATAGTGTAACTATAACAGAGAATATGGCTGCAGCGGGCCAGATTGATTCGAAAAGACTTTAACTATTCAAAGAATTCTTACATTTGTTCAGCACATTTTGTCAATAATCAAGGCCCGTCTGCAGACCATCTACCACCATCTATTTTCCCACGCAAGACATTCAAAACATCTGTAAGAATTGATCACTTTCCATGAAATTTTGGCTTTTATTTACATATATACAATTCGACGCGGACGTGGGGAAAACATTAATCTGCAATTTCAATCCGATGTTTTCCCCACGTCCACGTCGAATTGTACCAGCTGATTTTTTTGTCCATCACTGAATGTTTTGATTGTAACAGATATATACGACGTAAGCTGTATATTACCAATCTTGCCAGTATCATCATTCTATTTGGTAATGTTTCGTTTTTTTTTTTTGGGGGGGGGGGGTGTTGTTGTACCCCCCTCATTATACAGATCATTAGAAATCCAGAAAGAGACTCTTAGAGAGCAATTAAAAATACGAATCAGTTAAGATTTCTTTTTGTTCACAATAACAAAAACAGTTTATCATATGGCTATTATATGGTAGAAGGCAAGCTTTACACAATGAACATCATGTGAGAACACATTTGGTGACATAGGTCTGTACAATACAATACACAGCTCTATAACATAAAAGAAAACAGGGAAAGGTGTCAGTGGTTAAATCATAAAATTAAAATATTTTATTTTTATCATTTCATTCATGATATAAAATGATAATGATATAAATATGTAAATAATGATATTTTTATAATTCAAATATACGTATAATAGTATTATATAAGAATTTATAGAACAATAACCACAATTCGCGAAAATTAATAAACAATATTTTTTCTTTAATAAACAATATTTTTTCTTTAATCACTTCAAATATTGATGTTACTATCATGATTATAAAAAAAAATGTTTAATGTAAATACATACTGCTATCTTTAAATATTCTTAAATTTATTTTTCCTCTTTGTATGTACTGAAAAATTCCACTTTTCACTCCAGGCTCCCACAACATGCATAAGTACGTCAAGTTGTCTTATCACTCAGCCAGAAGATGTAAACCCCGAGATAGAGAGTATGGATTACCAGGATAGCCTTGAACAATCAGGTTATTATTTCTTACTGTAATACTGATGAATCTAACAATCAGGGTATTTCTTACTGTAATACTGATGAATCTAGCGATAAGGTTATTTCAGTACTGTAACCCAAACTACAACTTTTTCTAAAGATGCATCAACACAGACTGATGGATCGCATTTGAACATTGCAGCCATGACTAACTCTACCTCAGCGGAAACACAGACTGATGAAAAAAAGGCATTGACAAAGGAACACAAGCTTGTAAACCTGTGTTCACATTCGAGGACATAGAACATGATAATTCTAAAATTTTATTCTACACGGGCATTCCTAATATGGAGACATTTAATACCGTATTCGATGAGATAAAGGACGATGCATATAAAAATACAAGACCTGCAAGTTCTACATCATCAAACAAAGGAAGACCAAGGAGACTCAGGATCATTGATGAATTTTTTTTTGTGCTTTTGAGACTAAGACTTGGTTTACTTCTTGAGGATTTGGCAAACAGATTTAATGTTAGTGTTTCAACATGCAGCAATATTTTCAATTTATGGATAGATTTTTTATTTGTTCAATTACAGCCGTTGATAATGTGGCCTTTTAGAGATACAATAAATGCTACAATGCCAATTTCATTCAAAAGAAAATTTAGTAACTGTAGGGTTTTTATAGACTGTACAGAAGTTTTTGTACAAACCCCGAGTTCTCTTGCTAACAAGTCACTACTGTACAGTGACTATAAATCCCACATGACTTTTAAAGGATTCATTGACATTAGTCCTGCAGGTGTGACTAAATTTGTTTCTGACTTATGGGGAGGAAGTATTAGTGATAAACAATTGACCAAAAATATTAATATTTCATTTATGTGAAGTAGGTGATGCCATTATGGCCGATGAAGGTTTTGTTATTTCAGACTTGACTACCCCGAAGGGAATTCATCTAATTATTCCCCTTTCAAGAACAAAAATCATTAAATGTCTCTTAATGATGTCTTGTTGACTCGTGACATAGCACGTCTCAGAGTTCACGTAGAAAGACAAATGTATGGAATCCGGGTAGGGCCACGCATTTCACTATCGCATCATCGCACCATCGAGGTTTAGGTCGATAGTGCGATGAAGAGATAATGCGATGACGATGAAGCGATGGTGCGATAACGATGAAGTGATGGTGCGATAGCGCGATGACGATGATGCTATGGCACGACAATGCGATGACGATGGTGCGATAATGCGATGACGCGATAGTGATGACACGATGGTGCGATGACGATGGTGCGATAGTACGATGACGATGAAGCGATATTCACTATCACTCAATCGTGCTATCGCACCATCGTCATCGCATTATCGCGCCATAGCATCATCGTCATCGCGCTATCGCTTCATCGTTATCGCACCAAGTTGATGCTCGATGGTGCAATAGTGAACTGCGTGGCCATATCCGGATTTCATACAAATGGAAAGAATAAAGAACTTTCATATTTTTGAAGGTGTGATGCATGTAAGTATGGCTTCCCAATGTTCTAAAATTTGGAAAATTTGTGTGGCTTTAACAAATCTCCTTCCGCCCCTGTGTAATGTTCCAGATTATGATATTGTGTCATAGCTGTTGTGAAGGATATGGCATTCACTTTTTTGATCACCAACCGAACTTTCATAATATGATTTATCGGGTAAAAACTGAACAAGTTATTTGTTGAATATTTTATTGTTTTATATTGGTATTTCAAAAGTTTCAAGATGAAAAATTCAAATACACAAACATTAATTTGTAAATGTGTTCTTAAATTATTTTTTTCTTTATTAATGTTACTGATAATGCATCATTATACTAAAAAAATTTGTGACTGACATTTAGATTTACTCACAGCATTCATTTTACATAAAAAGAAAAAAAAGAATTAAAAAAAAAGAAAACTCTTCTTTCATAATTAACCTTGGAAGTATATTTACCAAATTTATGAATTGATTTTTTTTAATATGTCATTTCCTTAGATTACAAGAAAGTCATTAGAATTCTATTCAATTTGTAATTCAAATAAACAGCATGAAAATATTTGAATACCCAGCTGAGAACAACGTGACTATGTCAAATTTTTTGTCAACAAAAAAAAAAAAAAAACAAAAAAAAAAAAAAAAAACAAAAACAAAACAAGAGGCCCACGGGCCTTATAGGTCACCTGAGTATCATGTAACAACTTTCCAGCGATTGTATTTGGTTCGTGTTTTAATCCAAAAGCCATGAAATTCACAAATTTTGAAAGAGGCACCATTGCTTATCAAAGGGCAGATTTCAAAGCATTAATTTATTTTTAGTCAAAGTACCCCCCTGGTACCCCTGACCCAGCAGCCCTGAAATTATCTATTTTGAAAGAGGCCCCTTTCTTCATTATAAGGCCAGCATTTTTTTATGTTTAGGTTTAGTTATGAACATGAGAATAAAAAAGTCCCGAAGGAGAAGGAAATAATTTTTTTTTTTTTGATAAATCAATTATTAACATTTGTACATTCTTTTTTTTATGCTATCCTAATAGGCTCCTTACCACTGGACACATAATGCTTACAAATAGGAAAGTAGAACATTTAATTGCTTATTTCATCATCTGCCAGTTTGGTCCAGTTATATAAATTTGTGATGTTGATCAAAATATATTTTTAAAAATCAATTCTTTAAAAGTCTTTCAATATATCTTCATTTTTTTTAAATATGTGTTATGTGAATGTGTAGACATTGTTCTAAAATTTACTTGATGCCTAAAATTATAATTCCTATCATAAAACAGACAGGGAGTATTGGGGAGTAGGGTCAACATTTTTTCAACTGAGTGTAAAATAATTTTTCTGGCTGATACAAATGATACTACATGCCTGTATATATTTGTATATATTCTTGCCTTTTAATAGTTGAATTTTTTTTTTATTTCTTCAGGTTATTCTTTATTTCTTCCTCAAATTGACTTCACTTTTATTTTTTTTTTTATTCATTACATCTGATGCATAAGCAACCCTTTTCTGAAGAATGATGCTTAGACTGTAAGCTATAACAGAGACCTAAACAATGTCCCTGGCAATATGCAATAGCTACCACAGGCAGTTAAAGACCTGGGGGAGGAAAATAATTTACAGTTACTTTTGAAACGAATACATAATTATATCACCAGCATGTCATTGTGCAACAAAGTCGTCAGCATTTTATTTGTCCTTTGAAGGGGTGAAACGTTTTGAATGGCATTCTTATCGATGAATTTTACACTAAACCAAGCTATCTTCTCAGATCTAACTTTATTTACCCGCCGTTTCATCGTAAAACCGGAAGTGCTAGTTCGTAAATTTGAAATCTCGATCCCGACTCAAATTTGACATCGGAAAGAAAAAAAAATGTTTTATTTTTTTCTGAAAATTCAAAACCTTGAGCGGAGGGTTTGTAAAACTAAAAATAAAATAAATCCTGGCCTTAAATATGTAATTAGATCAATAGCATATTAACCAGGGGCGAAGGATAAGATGTTCAAATAATTCATGCATTTCACTATATAATCATTAGAGCCCCACCCTAAAACAAGAACCCTTGACCCTGGGGCCATAAAATTCACAATTTTGGTAGAGGTACTCTTGCTTATCATAACTATGTATTTAGTTTGTTTATTTAATATCCAGGAGCAGAGAAGATTTTCAAAGAATTCATGTATTTTCGCTATATAATCAATAGAGCCCCGCCCTAACACCAGAACCCCTGACCCTGGGGCCATAAAATTCACAATTTTGGTAGAGGCACTCTTGCTCATCATAACTATGTACTTAGTTGGTTTATTTAATACCCAGGAGCAGAGAAGAAGATTTTCAAAGAAATAATGCATTTTCACTACCTACTTATTTAGCCCCGCCCTAGCACTAGAACCCCTGACCCTAGGGCCATGAATTTCACAATTTTGGTAGAGGACTCATTGCTGATTACAATCATGCAAACAGTTTGACTGCTTGTTGTCCAGGAGTAAAGAAGAAGATTTTTAAAAATTGCATTAATTTTAGTGGTTTTGGCCCCACCCCTCAGGCCCCAGGGGGGCAGGGATCATGAAATTCTAAATTTTTGTTCCCCTTCACCCATAAATGCTTTATGCCAAATTTGGTTGAAATTGGTTCAGTGGTTGCAGAGAAGAAGCTGAAAATGTTCAAATGTTAACACACGACGAACGACGCACGACGACGGACGAAAACGGATAGCAATAGGTCACCTGAGTTTACTCAGGTGACCTAAAAACCAACAACAACAGTAAGCGACATTTTGTATACCCTCTTAGCAAAGATTTATGCATTTATTTTTATTCATTCATGCATGTCTCTTAACTGAAACTATCGATGTCTTACTATCTCTCCATCTGTCAATCAACATGAATTTGTTTCATGATTTATATAATTGATGCATACAGTCTTTGATATTGCAATAAATGAATAAAATTGAACCGAATTTCATTCTTTCAAAAAAACATTTAAAAAAGATGACTCAAATTGTTTATTTACTTGAGTGATCTTAACAATATTTTGTGCAAAAGTTCTTGGAGCATATTTATTATACATGTATAACAATCATTCAGTTTATCTAAACATTTCAACCAGAATGATTGGTCAAAGTATATTCTTTCAACAGAGAAAGGTGGTTTCAGAGTCCAAATAACAAAATCACACCATGGTTTGTTACATATTGCCATTTGGCCTTGTATCTGAAAGTAATAATTATGATTTGTTTTCAATTTAAAATTTTGATTTCCATCAAGTGTACAACAAAACTCATGATCAAGTGCACACTCAACAGGAGAATGGGTTCGCCATTTGTCTGATGCTGGACATTTAATTTCTAAGAGCCTTCTCTCACCGCTTGGTAAAGTAACAATACCATCAGGACTAGAGCCAAGATGAGGATACTTCGGACTGATAATAAGACCTGACTGAGACACCATACAATAACATCTCCTTGCAGCAGGCTCATGTTCAATTCCCCACTTAGTAAATTTGTTTGAGGGAAAGGAAACATCATACAACAAGCATTGGAGTCGGAAGCAATTTGAAAGAGGGGGGCTAAGTATAAAAAAAAATTATACCTTCAAAAATACCTGACAAGCAAAAAAAAAGGGATATGATTCCATTCCTTCCGAAACAAGAAAATCCTATTTCGTTTGAGTTGGGGGGGGGGGGGGGGAGTTCGAATTTCCGTACCAAAACTGTTTTCTAAACACCACCATTTTCCCCATTTTAGCTCACCTGAGCCAAAGGCTCAAGTGAGCTTTTCTGATCAAAATTTGTCCGTTGTCTGTCGTTGTCGTCGTTGGCGTTGTCGTTGTCGTCGTCGTCGTTGGCGTCGTTGTCGTAAACTTTTCACATTTTCATCTTCTTCTCAAGAACCACTGGGCCAATTTCAACCAAACTTGCTACAAAGTATCCTTGGGTAAAGGGGATTCAAGTTTGTTCAAATGAAGGGCCACGCCCTTTTCAAAGGGGAGATAATAATGAATTAGAGAAAAAATAATGGCATTTTTAAAAAATCTTCTTCTCAAGATTCACTGGACCAGGAAAGATGAAACTCATGTGGCATTATCCTCAGGCAGTGTAGATTCAATTTTGTTCAAATCATGACCCCTGGGGGTAGGGTGGGGCAAAAATGGCCGATCAAAGTTTTACATAGAAATATATAGGAAAAATCTTTAAAAATCTTCTTCTCAAGAACCACTGGGCCAGAAAAGATGAAACTCATTTGAAATCATCCTCAGGTAGTGTAGATTCAAGTTTGTTCAAATCATGACCCCTGGGGGTAGGGTGGGGCAAAAATGGCCGATCAAAGTTTTACATAGGAATATATAGGAAAAATCTTTAAAAATCTTCTTCTCAAGAACCACTGGGCCAGGAAAGATGAAACTCATTTAAAATCATCCTCAGGTAGTGTAGATTCAAGTTTGATCAAATCATGACCCCTGGGGGTAGGGTGGGGCAAAAGTGGCCGATCAAAGTTTTACATAGGAATATATAGGAAAAATCTTTAAAAATCTTCTTCTCAAGATTCACTGGACCAGGAAAGATGAAACTCATGTGGCATCATCCTCAGGCAGTGTAGATTCAATTTTGTTCAAATCATGACCCCCGGGGGAAGGGTGGGGCCAAAATGGCCGATCAAAATTTAACAAAGGAAATTAGGAATATATAGGAAAAATCTTCTTCTCAAGAACCATTGAGACAGGAAAGATGAAACTCCTATGGAATCATCCCCAGGTAGTGTAGATTTAAATTTGTTCAAATCATGACCCCCGGCGGTAAGGTGGGGCCAAATGGCCGATAAAAGTTTTACATAGGAATTTCTATGGAAACCTTTTAAAATCTTCTTTTCTAGTACTTTAAAGCCATGCTTAGTGATATTTATAGGGAATCATCCTTAGGTAGTGTGGATTCAAGCTTTGTTCAAATCATGACCCCCTGGGGGTTAAAATTCAAGCCCCCCCCCCCCCTCAGTAAACTTTTAGTTCGTATCTGATGTATGCTTTTTCCTAGCCAATTGCTCAGGTGAGCGATGTGGCCCCTGGGCCTCTTGTTTAACCTATACTGCGACATGTCTGTGGAAAGTGGGGGGGGGGGGGGGCTAAACCTACGAAGCAATATTCAATGTCTTTACTAAGTATATATTGGAAAAAAAGCCCTAGCCCCCTCGGTTCCGATGCCTATGACAAGCATTTTAAAAGATTTTTAGGATCTGTTCCCAGTTTCAACTTACAAATTGTTCCATTGAACTTGTCAGAATCCCTTTCCTGCAATCAAACCAGTTCTGACTTTTATTTTGACCTCTTGTAAGTTCCTCTATCTTGACACAATCAGCATTTGAGACAGACAGAGATTTGAAATATTAGATCAATTCATTTTGTACTTTGGTATCATTAACATCAACATTGTCATGATACATTATATATATAAATATTGTGTAACGATGGTATAAGACCGCGGAACATTAACTGGCAAAATTGGAAATACACAGCTTACGTCATTTCTATCTGTTACAATCAAAACATTCAGTGATAGACAATGAAATGGGCGGGTACAATTCGACGCGGACGTGGGGAAAACATCGGATTGAAATTGCAGATCGAAATTCATTTTCAATCCACCTCAGCTACGCTAGAAGGCACATTATTACTGATTGACCCAGAAGACAAATAAATTCAATTTTGGTACAGTTTGATTTTTTTCACAGTGTTTTAAATAAATGAATATTTAAGGGACAAATATTTCATTTCTGTTTGGTAAATAAAAGACTAAATATATATACTATTTACTAAATATATGTATATGTTTGTGTTGGGGGGGGGGGGGGGCTGAACGATTTTTATATAAAGTTGTCCAACAGTTTTCAGTGAGAAGAAGTATAAAACTCATGCACTCTTATAATCCTAGAAATGAAATATATTGTCATGTTAAGCCATGACCTGACTCGACAATTGTTTACCCACCTACCCACCCCTTGTAGAATCAATATTATTAATATCTCC
The DNA here is from genome assembly GCF_032062105.1 of Saccostrea cuccullata. Taxonomy (NCBI): domain Eukaryota; kingdom Metazoa; phylum Mollusca; class Bivalvia; order Ostreida; family Ostreidae; genus Saccostrea; species Saccostrea cuccullata. The sequence continues at coordinate 27,043 of NW_026919712.1, forward strand.
TGAAAAATAATCTTTGTCTTCTATGATCTTTTGCGTTCTTAAAACTATAAGCTAAAACTTAATTTGAACTTCAAACAATATGTATTTGGAAGTTGAAATTAGTTTATTTTTGGATCATACATTCACTCTTTGCTTTGAAAACAGCTCAGGTGGATTGAAAATTAATTTCGATCTGCAATTTCAATCCGATGTTTTCCCCACGTCCGCGTCAAATTGTACATGTACCAGCCCATTTCATTGTCTATCACTGAATGTTTTGATTGTAACAGATATAAATGACATAAGCTGTATATTTCCAATATTGCCAGTTAATGTTTCGCGGTCTTATTGTCCTCCTTAAATCTGCTAGCAAAGTATGCAAGCCAAGCAGCTTTTGAATCATTCTCAACGAGAGTTTTTCGAAATCTGTCTACGTTGAAAGTTGACGATAGTACTTGGGTTGTTGTCTCAGTACTGGTAGATGTATTAGTTTCAATCCTTGGAGTGCAAACAAATGAACTTTTTTAAAAACTTTATTTCACTGCATTTTTTGGACTTAATTTTCTTTTTCTTGGATTGTTCAAGAGACATTTATTTGACGTGCATGAGAGAAGACCGCTTTTCTTCTTTTCATCTAAGTCTGCAATTGCATAAAGCAGTGCAGGAATGTGGTTGCATGCCTCCCCAAAACTGTAATTAGAAACATAAAAACAACCAATGGTGTTCATTAATAATCTTGAAAAATTAACTTAGTACTAGTAACTCCATAATATTTAAGACCACAGAACATTAACTGGCAAGATTGGAAATATACAGCATACGTCATTTCTATCTGTTACAATCAAAACATTCAGTGATAAACAAGGAATGGGCGGGTACAATTTGACGCGGACGTGGGGAAAGCATCTGATTGAAATTGCAGATTGAAATTCATTTTCAATTCACCTGAGCTGTTTTCAATGCAAAGAGTGAATGTATGATCCAAAATTAACTAATTTCAACTCCCAAATACATAAAGTTTGAAGTTCACATTTTTGTCCCCCGCTTGAAAAGTGGGGGATATTAATTTGGGTTTGTCCGTCCGTCTGTCCGTCCGTCCGTCCGTCTTTCTGTCTGTCTGTAACGCTTTCGTTTCCACACGATATCTCGAGAACCCTTTGAGCTTTTGCAATGAAATTTAGCATAGCAACTCCCTATGGACTAAAGAAGACCCCTATTGATTTTGAGGTCAAAAGGTCAAAGGTCAAGGTCATAAATAAGCAAATTCTGTCTGTTAAAACACTTTCGTTTCCACACGATATCTCTAGAACCATTTGAGCTATCGCAATGAAATTTTACATAACAACTCCCTGTGGCCTAAAGAAGACCTCTATTGAATTTGAGGTCAAAAGGTCAAAGTTCAAGGTCGTAAATTTATACATTCTGTCTGTGTGTAACACTATCATTTCCGGGCGATATTTCAAGAAGATTTTGAGCTTATGCAATGTAATTTTATACCAAAACTCCCTAGGACGTCTCTCGCCCCTCTCAAAGTGCCCCGCCCCGTTTGTTTTATTAGTATTTATAGTATTACATGTCGCTATTTTTAGCGCAGGGGCATGAGGAGAGTTATTGCGTATAAAACAGGTTCTCGGCGGACTTTATGTTCTTATTACATCTATTATAACTGTTTAATAAAGGCTAAATAAATCAAACACCATGGATTGTGTAAAATTTTGAGAATACCGAACATGAAAACATGAATATATACATGTATGTGACTTCAGTTCTGCATATACTTCATTCCATGTAAGGCGACTCTGTGGTCTAGTGGTTATGTCTCTCGCTTCAAATGTGAGACGTCCCGGGATCGAATCTGAGTCAAACCTTTCTTTTTTTTTTTTTTAAATACTTTTTTTTTTTACTAAATGATAGTATTCAGCATGTGAAATGAAAAATTTATGAGGTTATAAAATCATCATTACAGTGTGATAAATATTCCATATAAAAAAATCTTCTATACACATAATAAAGGATAAGCAATCAAATCTTTATATGCATATTGACATCCATGTATTTTATTTCCTTCAATATACATGTATACATTTAATAATTCTACAAATTCAGTAAGGGGGAGCCGACTTTTTCCCTAAGCGGGGGACACGAATTCTCTGAATTAGCTTGTTTATTACTTATTTTTCCCCAAGATCGTTAAGCCCCCCCCTTCCCTTCATCGCACACTTACATAAATAATACCAAACAGAGATCAAATATTAGTCCCTTTATACATTTCTTTGAAACACTGGACAGAAAATTCTAATTTATATAACATGTATAAATTATCCTCAAACTATACCAAAATTGAAATTATTTGTCTTTAGGGTCAGTCATAAATAATGTGCTTTCTAGGGTAGCTGAGGTGGATTGAAAATGAATTTCGATCAGTTATTTCAATCCCATGTTTTCCTCACGTCCGCGTCGATATTGTACCCGCCCATTTCATTGTGTCTGTTGATGTCAAGAAAGCAATTTGGCAGATCAAGATTTCTTTATTTACAAGGTTAGCTTTTTTAAAAAAGCTGAGGGTCAGCCACTGGAATACAGAAAGTTTCTCTCTTGTTTTGTAATGGTTTATGATTTGATCTATACATCATGTTGTGTTCCTTAAATGTAATAAATGCCATTGTAAGAAAGTTAATTATTTTTAACTTAATGCTGTACATAATAAATAATAAAGCATAGAATAAATTTTAGCTAGTCTGCATCGTGATCATTACAATGATCTCCAATAATTATATAAATTCTCTTCGGCTCAGACATCAGAGAAAGTTCATCTCATACCGGTAAATGAATAATTAAAAGCCACCATGGCAAATAAGATCACGTTAACTTCTATAAAAATGATATAGATTATGATGAATAAAAGGAAGGTGGACTTTGTGTTAGATTGTTTTTAAATATTATTAGATAACAGTTTTCAGTTGTGCATTTCGAGGCAATGGATGATGTGGAAGGGGGGGGGGCACACTGCTGTATATTTAACTCAATTTCTAAGTTTGAGCATCCATTTTAGTGTTATAATTAGGAAAGAAAAGAATTGCTTCCCCAAAAGTAATGAACGCCACAGAAAACAATTCAAAATATGTTTATACATGCAGTACGTATACATAAAATGTCTTTGATGATGTACGTCTACCATCATAGCAAAACTATAGATTAAAATACTGAAATCCATCTCCCCCCCCCCCCCCCCCCCCCCTCTCCTTTCATAGGGGGGTTGGTGGATGTTGACACTGTCTATAAATCAGCACAGTTCTCTCAGCTATCGCATTTCCACTGTGGTCAATTTCTCAAATGTGGGCGCGATTCACGTGCACAAGCGGACCTGCACGTCCATCACCATACTGTCTTACAGTGGTCTTCTGATGTTTTCATAACTTCTAGGCCTATCATCAGAGTGAAAAAAAATTGATCGCTCTTTTTTTTCACTATTTTGGGACCTTTATGGCAAGGGGATTGTTGTGTGAACTCCGACCCACGGCCAGGAACACGTTAAGTTCCAAGACAGTACCGTTGTCAGAAACATTCAAAGTTAAGCACTAAAAATGGCTCGTTGTCATGAAAATACAGGTAAGGTTATGACAAAAACTGTCCGGTGTCACTACTTTAGAAGACAGGTCGTGAGCAGTTTTTCATTTTTTAAGTTAAATAATTTCAACCAATGTCTGAAATTGCAATGGGGAACAGGACTGACACCCCTTTTGGTGTTGTATGAATTTCAGCCGTTAAGATGAAGTAATAAAGGAGGAGTTTGCGTTGGCGATATTAAACCCTGGTGAAATCAAACGTGGATTTCATTCATTTTCCTTCTAAGATGTTATATTTTTTGTAAATGGGATATCATATATATACCAATTGATGCAGTCAGTATCAAGGCATGTTATAAGCATTTACGGGAAAAAATGAAACAAATTAAAACTGAAATATTTGATTTATTATAATTTATGTCCGTTGTCATGACAAGATACGAAAATTCAGTCCGTTCTCATCGGTCCGTTGTCGCTACTTTACTACACGTATACACTATGAAGGAGGTCGATTTTAGTTTTTTTTTTTTTTAATGCTTTGATATATTTCAAACATGCCTTCAATAAATGGGTGAACTAATTAGTCATAAGAAACTAAACGTATGCTATTTTCTATATTTCATATAATGTTCAGCTTTTGTTTGTCATACATATGGGCTTCAGCCTTTTTCCTTAAAAAACTAATTTCATAGTGAAGGAAGAAATATCTCGCAATAAATCCTGCCTACATTTTGCACTTATTTTGTTTAATATTAATGGCAATTTGGCCATAAAATCGTTCTTAATACAAAGAACAGTTAAGTGGTAATTGATGAAATGTTTTGATACCAGATAGTAAATATATAGTGAATTATCCCTATTCCAAGCTCTTAAAAAGGGGGGCGAGGGTAGACGATATTCTCCATTGAAAGATCACCATATTTTGAAATAGTCTTGGATATGATTAAATTTTCCTAGTATATTTTCTTATGTTTTCGACAAAGAAATTATAAGAATAAATGTATTAATAAAATGTAATGTTTCAGTTGTAAATCGCATCGAAATTGGTGAAAAAATAAGCATTTAAATATCAGCCTGACAGTACAGTAAAAAATAACCAAACACAGATATGCAGTTTTGTCGATTATTTCATTCACTTGAATGGCATCAAGTAAAATTATAACAAACCATTAAGGGGGGTCCCTGATATTAAACAAAACAAGATAAAACATGAACATAGGTGCATGAAAGGTACAAGTGTGATCCCCCTAAATGACTACAGGGACGTAGCACCTGAGGGGGGGGACTGGATTGCATATTACCAACATAAGCTTTACTATAGTAAATGTTCATTGATAGGATGGTTGGCCCCCCACTTTAATATCATAGTATAGTGATAGCAAGGATTGTAAGGGAAAAATTGGAAGTGATTGTAAGTTGGCTTTGAAAAAGTTGGAACCCCCCCCCCCCCCCCCCCCCCCCCCCCAACCGAAATAGGATTTTCGATTTTGGGCAACTTTAAATTTTCGTTTTTTTTCATTTTTTTTTTTTTTGCTTGTCAACTTTTTCAGGTAATAAATAAAAAAAAATTTCTCAGGTTGGCCCCCCCACTTTCAAAAACGATGCTACGTGCCTGGACTAGAAATTTACATGCAGTGAAAATACATGTATCAGTTTACATGTAAATATACATAAAATATAACATGAGTTAATCCTTGGAGGCATCCAAACAATTGTACCAATCCTAGATGACAAGTTACTACTATAGGAAAAATACAAATTTTGACCAGAATGCAAAATAATACAAAAATGAACCCATAAAAAGGATGGGTGGAGGGTTTTTTCCATCGCACTAACAGGGTAACAGAAATGGCGCAACAAAAACAAAGATTTTTTTCGATTAATAAAATCCGTAACCTTGGTAACTATCCGACGGTTTAAGATTTAATAGATTTCTCATAGCGGCATAAATTGAATTAGCTGTGATAATTTTTTTTTGTTTTTTGTCGTTTTCTGTCTCTAAACATATCTATGATAATACTGTTTTTGTCGTTTTAAGTCTATAAAGTATACACCCCCCCCATCGAAACACAAAAAGGTTTGGTTTGAATTTTTGGGGAAAAAAACCTGTAAAAAAAATTTTTTGTTTCACGGAGGGGGGGGGGTGTATTTTCTGTTTTTCGTTGATTTCTTTTGTGAAAAACAAAAGTTCTACCAAATTTTTATAGTTATCTCTCTTTGTTTTCCCAAATAAATAATGTTTTAAGAAAAATTATACAATAATCTATAAAAAAATATTAAAAATCCTTCGAATATGTTAACTTTTGAAAATTATAGCTTGGCGGTAGGCGGAAAAACAGTATGTTTTCAAATATTATATTATCTGTTATTATATATATTATATTATTTTTATCATTGTGGAAATATTCAAAGATTTTATGCAAACGTTAATTTAAGAGCTTATATCAAAAAAAGATTCTAGTCATTGGTTCATATTTCTCTTCATTTTGAATAAATTTTTTGCCTATTTAAAAAATTGTTTTAGGAGTGAACATCCTCTGTCTACCGTTTACACCTACTATGTTCTCCTTGTCTTGATTGGAAATGTACTGGGAAAAATTCGTCAATGTGTAAAAAATGGCCTAATAATTACTATTAAAAACGTCAGTCAGCATTTGATATAAATATTTGCTGACAAGATCAGTTCAAGGAACTTTTGAAATTATGACTTTCTAAAACAAGACTTTTGATATTCTTGTTTCAGCAACTTTTTTGTCAATAATTTAATACGTATTAAAAATTTTGTATTTTTAAGTTCGTGTATAATATTTTATTTTTGTTTTACTGATAATATAATTGATTTACGTTTGCACTCTATAGATTAAAAAACAAGAGAATGGTAAGCACAAGAGATGTATATAACAACACCAAGTATATGCAAAATTTTCTGTAATATGCTTCTCTTTCTTAAGAGCACATATACATTTGATAATTTTTGTTATATACGTTTTATTAAACGACTGACTAAAACCAGCCCTTACTCGTTCACTTCTAACAAAGCGAAATAGGGACTAGCTTTAGTCATTATTAATTTTTGATAAACTTATATGTTAAGAAAAAGTTGTTGACCAGAAAAACTTAACATGTACTGACAACGGACATTTTCTTTAAATTGCGATTTTAAAGCCTGCTATTAAGAATAGGCTGTCAGTTGCCTCACACATGTAAAATTAAGTTTTTCTTCATATTTCAAAATAAAAGGACAATTTTGATAAATTTTACGTAATAAATATTAAATTTTCAGGCTGACGATCATGACTTCACACATGGGCATTTGATTGCCAACGCAAACTCCTCTTTTATTACTTCATTTTAACGGCTGAAATTCATACAACACCAAAAGGGGTGTGCCTCTTCCCCATTGCAATTTGATATTGGTTGAAATTATTTATATAAAAAAAAAAAACTGCTCACGACATGTGTTCTAAAGTAATGACACCGGACAGTTTTTGTGATAACCTTACCTGTATTTTCATGACAACGAGCCATTTTTAGTGCTTAACTTTAAATGTTTCTGACAACGGTACTGTCTTGGAACTTAACGTGTTCCTGGCCGTTGTATACATGTCTTATGCAAGGTATTGAATATTGATCGAGGGAGTCTTGCATCAGGCATTCAGAGGAATACACAATTTAAATCTTCGGCTTGCAATGGCGATTGAGGGAATAAATGTACTTTTCTATTAGAAGCAATGAAATATTTTCATAGTATGATTGAAAGACTAAAATATCCCATCTAGAAGCTGAACAGTCGTCATAAATTTTCTTCGAGAACGACGAAGAACAATGCAGTCTATAAATAGATCGAGGTCGTGAGTGTGCGTGAAGAAGCACGCCCTCTGGTTGGAGAATTTGTGCAAATCTTTTTCCCCAGAATTCCGATTAACGCAAGCGCACTTGCAGTTTCATCCTAACGTAACTAGTCAGCCCGGGGGCTGACTAATAATAATACTCAGATTACTAGTAGTCAAAATAAAAAAAAAAGAACTGACCAAGTCTCAGGCAAAAGGCGTACATACCCAGCTGTACATTTGCAATATGCAGCAAAGACATTCCCTGTAACTTTGGATAGAAATGCTGACACATTACATGTATAGTTAGGGCGCTTGTTTGCTTCAGCTGAGGGAAATGAGGGGATCACTTTACATCGAATGCAGCAATGGCTGCAATCATCAGTGACCGGACTGTATTCCACCGAACGGACATGTCTGTCCTCAAGGAATACCTTGGATTTCAGATGTCTTTTAGTGTTTAGCTTGATAACTAAATAGTTATAAATGTCCTTTTCTGAAAAATCGGGAATGCCTGATAAATTTGAGGTCCAGTTAGACAGACTGTTTAAATTTGGTACAGACTGTCCAATGGGAAACTTTGAAATTGCTTGTCGAACAACATCGTTTTGCCTATCAACATCTGTTAATTTCAGAACAAGGACACCTCTCGCTCTTTCTACAAGTTCTTTTGTACAACCTGATACAATTCGGTTATTATCTTTCAAAAATTCTCTTAATTTTGTAATACTCCAATCGTTGAATATCGTTACGTCTTCCATAATGTAACAGTAATGTAGTCCGCGGAAGTTATGCTAGTTTAGAAGAGTTCCGATTTCTAGGGGAGATAATTCACTTTTTAAAATGGGGAATGCCTGGGTATCAACGATAGTGGGAAACATTGGATAATTTGCATAACGGGCGAAGCCCGTTATGCGTATATTATCCCCTGTTTCCCACTATCGTTGATGTCCCTGGCATACTACACTAAGTAGACAGTGATTCCGTATATTTCCATTTCATTGTGAAATAAAGTTGTACATGTAGATTTAGACTTTAAAAATGTAGACTTATCGATTTAAATTACACGAGGACTCCCGTGCCAATATCAATAGTTCTCGCACGAGATTTACCTGCATATTTGGCCTCCTTAGCGTCAGACACAGAGACAGATGCGCACAAGATTTGCATGCATATTAGGCCTCCTTAGCTCCTGACCTATCGACCTGCCTAATTTACATTGCGGCAGAATTATCAAGAAATAAACTCCCCTAACTTTCAAAGAGTTATCAGAGAGAAAAAAAAAATTTGAAATGGAAATATATAAAAATAAATACTTACACTGAAAGGATTTCAAAGACATAATTACATATAACACATTACCAAAAGAATGTTTTCCGGAACTTGTTTAACGATTTCGTGTTTCTGCTGTCGATTCTCGGATCTTAATCCAGAATAACTCAAGATGAACAAATTGAAAATAAATGTATTTTACTCAGGAATATACATTTGCTTATCCTACACTTAAACTTTGAAATTAAATGCAGCTCGGATTTTAAACAACTTATGTAACACGAATGCTATTTTAATTAGTCTTTCTTTGTTACATGAGCACACGCGCGAGATTAAATTATTCATTTAGAATTCCATTCAAAGTTTTAATTCTATAAAGAAATTTAATATTTGTAAAAGTGAATGAATAGTTTTACAAATATAAAATTTCTAGACACAGTTAATTAATTCAAATTAGAGGTACTGTGAGCAATGAGCTCACTAAATGATACCCCCCGCCTCCCATAATGTCCATGTGTTGCTATATATATTGTTTTAAGGTAATGTGTAAAGAGGAATAACTCGTCCTATCAAATGTTATCCAGAAGCTCCTGTTCGTGACGTGATAGGTAAACATATAATGGCAATGTCCATGTTTTGCTATGGGAAACCTAAAATAAGTGTCGAATAAAAAAGTAAAATAGGAGGTGCACAATGGCAATATGTAATAAAGATTCTGTGAAAGTTTCATTAAATTTCACTCAGTAGTATAAGAGGAGTTGCGGATAAGAGATAAAGCGTAACAGACGGACGGACGGACGAAATCCCGATTACTATATACCCTCCCACTTTTCAAGCGGGAGGTACAAAAAGTCTAACAAGCCTTTCTTTACATATTTTATTAGATATTCATATAATGCATTCATTTACAGCAAACTTTTAACTCGAAAACATCTTATTTGGACATAAATAATTTTCATTTTCTTTGAAAAAATACAAAAACATTTCATAAATAATTAAGAGCTAATATCGGCCTTTCAATGCTGAAACCATTGTTAAAAAAAAGATGACTCAAAGATCTATAAAATAAAAACTTGGTGTGGCATTCCACCTTAATGAAATTTCAATGATGCATCTCACTGTATGTTATAAAATCTTGATTTTTGACACACTTTGCACTCAGTAAACAGTTTTGCTATTCTCTCCAAAATACGATGAAAAGTTCAGCCAACATAATCATGAACTGCGAGTCTTTCACTGTCACAGTCTGCACATGTGATTCAAAGACTGACAAAAAATCATCACAAACTATTATAGCGAGCGCAGCGAGCGTCGCGAAGCGACGCTCGTAACTGCGAGCTCTAACGACAACGCCTGGGCGAAGAGAAAATTCGGACTACTGAACATTCATTCTTTAGAATTTTTTGCTGCAGTAATTTTGACCCACAATGCATCACTTAGCAAAGTTGCGTTCTCGCGAGAATGACGGCAAATGTTCAACAAAAAGTTTACTCGACTTGATTAAATGGATACATATTGAAGATAAATTGTAAGCGTAACTTTTTTCATTAACTTTCAGCACTGTTCAGTTTTTTCTTGGTATTTGTAACTTACATACGACGTCATGTGACGTCAGAGTCTAGACGCACCAAAGTCACGTGCGGTTTGACGAGCCCGATCTAAATTAAATGCTAAACCTACGCGCGCGGGTGGCGTTTAACATAGAATTAATTATAAACAGTCTTTTAAAAACCTTAAAAAACTTGGATAAAGCCGAGAATGTACACATAAAATAATTTTCTGTATTTATGAACGTGCAAGTATAATTTTTGCCACTGATAGAATTTTAAAACTCTCGAATTCTCGAGAAAATAAAAAAAATTACTTGGAAATAAGATATATAATGAAGCTAAGCTGTCTGCTCTCAGTTGTTGCGTAATATACGTACAATTTTTTTTTAAAAATAATCAAATATATGTTTTACATGTAATCTTCCTGGACGTAAAAGACATTAGTTATTTAATTAAATATAAATTTGAATCTATGAATAAAATCATTTAAAAACAGTTAACTGACTGACAGGAAATAAAAGACAGGCTTATTTTTCTGATAAATTAAAATGCAGAGCCAAATTTAGGAAATATTACTAATTGCCGAGAGCGCTAGCAACTACGTCATCCCATATAATTTATCTGGAATACGCATGCTCGGCTTCACGGTCGGGCATTCTGGGAAAACTTCACGGTCTAGCTGTCTGTGAAAACGACTATAGACAGACTGTACGATAACAATTTCGTTGTGTTATTAAATAACACAGGCCTTTTCTGTTTTATTCTGAAGTTTGTTTTTTTATTGTGTAACTTAAGCTTTAAAGTAAACTACACAAGAAAAACTTAAGTCATATAATGCCAAGATTCTAGACATCTAGCTTGCGAATTATAACATCTTCCTGGATAATGCAGACAACCTCATAAAAAAATCTCTTTTTTTCTTTTCAAAGTTTGTTGGCAAGAAACAATAAGCAATTGATACAATGCAGTTCCACACCTATAATTTTAATTCTATAAAATACACTTCACAAAAATTTTTAACTCTCAGACTCCAGTCTCATTAAACATTAAAAACATGCATACAAATAAATCAAGTGTCTTATACATTGTAGGTGGCAGATGCCTTTAGATTGATAACTTCAAATAAATCATACAACAACTTGTACTTTCATTTTTACCTCTAACTATCAGACTCTAGACTCATTAAACATTAAAGAATTCAGCAAATAATATATTCCGTACTTCTCTGCAAGTTGAAAATTTAAAAAATTGTTAAGAACTTTGTGGGAAATCGGTAAACCGTAGCTGAATGCGTCGCCTTCTATACGAATCGGGCGAGGTGTGCCGAGTGCCTTCTCACCCTCAGTAGCCTCCCCTGCCTTGCAAAGGCGAATTAGCACGAGAAGAGCGCGTAGTAATAAGGGACAGGGAACCAGGCTACACCCTCAGTAAAGACTAGTCTGGTCCCCCTGTCTCATCCTTGCTAGTGACGCGGAAAACAGTGACAGGGAAACAGGTAAAGTCAAACATTGTGACGTTTTTATGACGTCACAATTACTGTTGTGTATCGACGTCACAATTACTGTTCTGTATCAATGAGGCAAAAGATGTACTAACTGTGCTGAAATGGTGAGTAAATAAGAATTTTAACCGTGCATCTTGATCTTTTATTACGTTTTACTTAGTTAAATATAATATATTATCTTTATTTTAACATTTTCAGGCTTTTTGTAGATAAATTTGTGAAAAATAACTCATTTATCATTTGAAAGGCATTCCCCAGGCATTTAGCAACTACATGTAACCATTAAAAAATAAATGAAATATACCAGTACATGTATTATTTTTGCATTGTAATAAAATTCAAAGTTAATATTAGAGCAGTTGGTTGGTATGAAACTTCACCTTCCAGTCGACTAAATGGTTACTGAAATGACTAGAAATGTAACTGAATGGTAAGCTCTGCCATTCAGTCAGTCAGATTTCAGTTAAGTGAATGACAGAGCCTTATCCTATCATGCATATGCACAATGATCAAATTCTTTAGTTGAAGGGAAATGTAATATTGGTTGTAGACCCTCTATGTTTCCTAGAATAACTTGGGATCCACCCCCCTGGAACTTCGGGAATAGGGCCGCAATGGCAAAACTGTAGTCAATATTTGGAAATCTTTATTATGTTTGGCTTTTTTACAGGCATCAAGGAAACCCAGTAAATTGCCGCTTAAAGGCGGTACCAAACAGGTCCGATTCAATATCCCAATGACTTCCGAAGAGCTGTTACCATACGTTCGAGATTATACGGAATATATTCCGGTAATGTATTTTACTTTTAACGATTGTTATACATGCAAATAAATGGGATTCACGACCAGAGAGCTACAAGTACGTTGTGACAGGTTGCACAACAGTATTAAATTCTGCTTTGTATTCTTACCAAAAATACGCAAGTTTGAGTAGATGTAATTAATTTAAAACAAATTTCTGAGAAGTTTCCTTTTCAGATCTTGTATAACAATTCTTTATAAAGATTTTAGTACCAAAAAATACATAGCCATCCAGCAAGGCACGTAAGTTTGTTTCGGTTTTGTTTTTGTATGAAAGAAGTGCTAAATAAAAATATCTTTAGTATTTCTTAGGATGTATTTTCGGGGGGGGGGGGCTGTCTACAAGCACCTGTCTTTGACCGATGCTAAAATTAAATGTCGAAAATGTTACTAATAAATAAATTAATGAACTAAAAATGTCCGAGCTTACATGTAAAAACGATTAGAGATATTCCAGGGATACATGATACATGTTTTATCAGCTAAAACTAATTCTTTATCTCATGATAACATAAATAGACAGAGTGTTTATAAATATAAGGGGTGAGGGGTGTCGACATTAAATATGAAATGAAATGTGTGATAAAAAAAAACAATGAATCTAAATTGTTTCATGTAATTTATCAGCTAAAACTAATCCTTAATCTCTTGATAGTATAAATAGACAGAGTGTTTTAAAATATAAGGGGGGGGGGGGGGGTCGAAATTAAACATGAAAATGAAATGTGTGATAAATAACAATGAATCTAAATAAAATTATTTTAAAAAATCTTTGAGAATCTTTTACTTTTCTTTTAAGCCTGAAGATCTACGTGAGGAGATTTCAGAGAAGGAGGCTGAGGTCATTCCGGAAGACAAGATCAAAAATGGCAGCCAACTCTTGGCATTGGTGAAACAAAGAGTGAAAGAGGAAAAGGTGTCTGTATTTGATAGTTAGGGAATGTTTATACTAGTATACTTAGAATACTGTAAACCAACTTTTATTCGCGTGCGAGAAATTTTCGCGAGCTTCGTCATTGCGAATATTTCTCGCCGCGAACTGGTCCTTAAGGTCTATGTGCCTATTAACAACAGAGCTAAAATAGGCTTGATCGCGAAAATAAATCGTCGCAAACTAGTTTATCCCCGGTAAATCGCGAAATAAAGTCGTCGCGAATAAAAGTTGGTTTACAGTAGTCATAACTGTGTATGAACCATAACCATCCTATTTAGTATTTTTTCACGAAATAAATGAGTCTTTTTTTTTTTTAAGTGCTTTTATAATATGTGATACACAAATTGTAATGAAACGATGTAATTCACGTACTAGTACACATGACCAGTCGGCACAATAAAAGATTGTATTAACCCTCGACTTTTTTTACTTTTAATTGCTGTTACATGTACCTAACTTGGTGAAAAAAGTCAACATCTGGGGTTGTTCGAGATTACTTCACTTATTTATAGAATTTCAGTTGATTAAAGTTGTAGACTTTTATAATCGTGAAAAGAAAAAAATAGATACACAAATTGTAATGAAACGATGTAACTTTCAAGGGACGAAAAACTATTCCACGAGTTTATTTGAATTGGTATTACCAACTTTAAAGTTGGAAAGGCACACTGTAAATTTGGAATAATATTACAAATTAAAGAAAAACGTGGCGCTATTGCGCTTCCGGAAATATTCATGGTATATAAGGACAGCAAAAAATATAATTACTTAAATTAATAAATATTTTGCTTAAGAAAAAAGTCTTACACGTACACTGATATAACAATTCAATTCTTTTCAGTAATCAAAATGATTAGCAACAGGTTAACATATGCCAGTACTGAATGATATGCACAATAAAAGTACTAATATGTATTAACTGTTACCTTTATCTATAAGTTCCTTTCCTCCTTTTCTAAACAAAGGTATTAATTTACAAATGTTTCTACTGATTCGCAGCATTTACATGTACAAGAAATTGACTTTATCAAATACATTCGTTAAAATCTTTTTTTAATATACACGCCTGACGATTTAAGAAAAATATTTTAAATACTTTCATCGGGAGTTTTGTTTTCAGCGTCGTCCTCTTGTTTTTTGTAGCCCTTCGACTCGAAGACAGGAGATAATTTAAGAGCTCCATTTCGATTTGACCCAAAGATAGGAACAATTAAAGTATGAAAAATTATTCAAATTTTCAAAAGAAAAAAATTCTCATGATTTTCCAATCATTCAATCAAATGCAAATTATATTTACTTAACAGGAAGACGAGGAGTTTCGGGTGCGGACGGACGACAGGCGCTACGGGGTCTTCCCGTCACGCTCAGAGGACCGAATTTCCGATTCCGGGTCGGACTGGTCTGAAGGACCTGACACTTATTTGCAAGTATGGAATTTTGCAAAATAGTTAAAAATATTGCATTAACAAAGAAAATGAATCCGAAACTCAAAAGATTAATTTTTTAAATATCATAATAATTATAGATACATGTATTCAATGCATTAAAAATTCTGCATTGTGCAAAAGAGATAAAAAAAATATTGCGCTAACAAAGAAAATTCGAAAGACTAATTTTTTTTCCAATAATATAATTAATAGATATTCGATGCATTTAAAGTTCTGTTTTTTTTTCTTTATTTTTGCAGTGCAATTGTGTCGCCGGGATGAAGTATTTGTGTTGTTGTCACTGTTTTAGGAGAAGTTCCGGAAAAGTATTTATCTTTTAAAGTAGCATGCATTGATTGAACTACTAAGTACTTATAAGCTCACGTGAGCTGAAAGCTCAAGTAAGCTTTTCTGATCACATTTTGTCTGTAGTCCGCCCGTGCGTCTGTAAACTTTTCACATTTTAGACTTCTTTCCCAGAACCACTTGGCCAATTTGAACTAAAATTGCCTTAAAGCATCCTTAGCTGAAGGGGATTCAAGTTTGTGCAAATTCCCCTATTCAAGGGGAGACAATTAGAAAAGGGTTAAAATTTGATGGCATGTTTTAAAAAAAAAAACTCCGGAATTAGAGTGGGGGTCAAAATTGGGATCAAAGTTTAATATAGAAATACATGTACGTGTATATAGAAAAAAAAATCTTTATAAATATTCTTCTTCAGAAAAACAAATCCACGGTACAAAGTGTAAGTCATATTGATAGGAAAGCATTCTCAGGTAGTGTAAATTGAATTTTGTTCGAATCGAGACACCCAGGGTAGGGTGGGGTCAGTTTGGGGAATCAAAGCTTTACATAGGAATATAAAGGGGAAAAAATCTTTTAAAAAATTTCTATTCATGAAAGCTATGTTTAGTCATATCAATATGAAAGCATTTTCAGGTTGTGTCGATTCAAGTTAGTTCAAATCATGACTCCTGGGGTCAGGGGTGGGGCATTATGGGGATCGAAGTTTTACATAATTATGAATATAAAGAAGAAGTATTCTAAAGAACAAGAAAACTTCAAAAGCATCATGTTGTATAGATTCAAGTTTCTTCAAATCATGACCCCTGGGGGAAGGGTGGAACCAAAATG
Source organism: Saccostrea cuccullata (assembly GCF_032062105.1). Classification (NCBI taxonomy): domain Eukaryota; kingdom Metazoa; phylum Mollusca; class Bivalvia; order Ostreida; family Ostreidae; genus Saccostrea; species Saccostrea cuccullata. The sequence goes on from NW_026919712.1 coordinate 43,040, forward strand.
GAGATCAAAGTTTTACATTTATTAATTATATATAAGGAATCTTTAAATCTTCTTCTCAAGAATAGTAAAGCAGTATTTAGTCAATTTGAAATAATGGAAATAAAAGCATCCTCAGGTAGCGTAAATTCAAATTCGTTAAACAAGAGGCTCATGGGCCACATCGCTCACCTAAGAAGCTTTGACCATTCTGTTCTTTACCAGATTTCCCCCTTGTAATACATAATGCATCCCCACCCTACCCCACTGATCATAACTTAGACATTTTGAAATCTACACTACTCCAGGATCCTTCCATGTGCACATAAGTTTCAGCTTTTCTGGCCCACTGGTTCTTGAGAAGAAGATTTTCAAAAATTTTTCCTATATATTTCTATGTAAAACTTTGATTCCCCATTGTGGCCCCGTCCTTCCCCTGGGGGTCATGATTTTTGCAATTTGAAATCTACACTATCCCAGGATGCTTCCACATAAGTTTCAGTTTTTCTGGCCCAGTGGTTCTTGAGAAGAAGATTTTCAAAGATTTTTCCTATATATTTCTCTGTAAAACTTTGATTACATGTACCCATTGTGGCCCCGCCCTTCCCACAGGGGTCATGATTTGAACAATGTAGAATCTACACTACCCCCAGGATGCTTCCACATACGTTTCAGCTCTTCTGGCCCAATGGTTCTTGAGAAGAAGATTTTCAAAGATTTTTCCTATATATTTCTATTTAAAACTTTGATTCCCCATTGTGGCCCCGCCCTTCCCCCGGGGGTCATGACTTTTACAATTTAGAACCTACACTACCCCAGAATGCTTCCACATAAGTTTCAGCTTTTCTGGCCCAGTGGTTCTTGAGAAGAAGATTTTTTAATGACCCCACCCTATTTTTGTCTTTTCTTGATTATACTTGATCCTTTATTTTTTTTATAATAATTTAAATTTCCCTTCACTCAATGATGCTTTGTACCAAGTTTGGTCAAAATTGGCCCAGTGGTTCTTGAGAAGAAGTCGAAAATGTGAAAAGTTTACAGACGGACAGACAGACAGACAGACGGACGGACGACGGACAAAATGTGATCAGAAAAGCTCACTTGAGCCTTCGGCTCAGGTGAGCTAAAAATGGGGTAAGGTGGGGCCACAGTGGAGGATCAAATTTGAAAGGAATCTGTAGGGGGGTCTTTTTAAAAAAAATTCTGATCAAGAACAACAAAGCCTTTTGTTACATTTACTTTGATATGGAAACATCCTCAGGTAGTTCAAAGTTTACCCCCCCCCCCCCCCGTGTACACTTTTGAATACTGAACTGATTTGTGTTTTTTCCTGTCCAAAGAACTCAGGTGAGCAACGTGGCCTATGGACCTCTTGTTTAAAATAAGCGCGTGGTATCATGGGGCGGGGGACCTGCACCCCAACTTTTTAAAAAAATGATTTTTACAGCAATAACATTTTAACAGAATTCAAATCTTCATCGAAAGTTCCCTTGCCCAATTTTGTTTAGCAGCATAATTTTGTTTAGTATTGATAAAATTTGGATTGGACGTAAAAACAGTTGGACTAACTGCCTATCCCAGGGAGTTTGAAAGTTTGGGAAATTTTCTTTTTTATGCTTGTCAGTTTTTTTTTGTAATATAAGTTGTCACCATTTATTTGGTAGGTCCTCTCACTTTCAAGAACAAATTAAAAAATTTATGCCTGTTTTATAAACAAGATTCGATCTTTCTTCAACTGACAAATGTACTTCACCATATCTAGGCTGCACCCGTCACCAAATGGGTTAAAGAGGATGGCAACACAGGTGGCGACACTGGTGGCGACAATGAGGAAGAGAGAAAACCAAAACGTGTTGGGGTATGTTTCTATTCAAATGAAACCTCAATCAGATTTGCAAACTTGCTTTCTTTTAATATTGCAATAATGACATTATGTCCGATTTTACATTTGGTGTTTAGCTTTAGCTGATGTTTACCACTAAACAAAACTTTTCTTTTTACATTTCAGAAAATGAAGAGACTTAGAAATTTTTTCAGGAGATTATGTTGTTGTGTTGGGTAAGTGGAGAGTTCAAAAACGTTCTATTTTAATGCATTGCTACAATTAATTAAGTAGGGATGTCAACGAGTTCACGGCTGATCGAACGTCCGAGTTTCTAATACTATAAACGGTACTTGGTTACTCGGATATATATTTTTCATATTTCAAAGTGCATGTATTTATAAAAAAAATATCAAAAAACGTTATTTGAATATGAATTGTACATGTCTATACAGTGATTAGCGTCACGTAATACCTGTTATCGCTTATGACTTTTTATGTGTATAATTATACCGTGACCAATCACTGGATACTAACCATAGATGTTCTCACCCCGTTCTCAGACCCTAAATTTTCATTTTTGGATGATTTTAATGACTTAGTGTTTGTTTTAAATGAACATCGTTTAATTTTGAACTGTTTGTAATGCCCCCCTTCGAGAAGACCCTGTTCAAAATGGCTCGATTCTTAACTGCATTTATATCAGCTAATGAGAGCCCCAGTTAGCTATCAGTGAGAGGGATATACATGTACCCGTTAAATTCTGAATGAAGTTTGTCAAATGTAGACAAACAAGTTAAAAAAAAAGGCCTTTTTTGATTGAATTAAGAAGACTGTCGGGTGAACAATTTTGGCCGATAGTATTTTACTGAAAGATAATGTGATGTTCAAGGTACCAGTATTCGAACCCTGGCAATCATTTTGCTTTGAGACTTTCGCTCTAAACACTACGCTTTACATTTCCTGACAAAATGGGGCAGTTAAATCATGTTTGTGATATGGTTCTTGACTGAATGGCCTTCAAGTATTTCTCGGAAAGATAATAATAATCATGTCAGAAAGTGTATTTTTTAAAGTTTTATTAGGTCTTTTTCCGTGTTGAACAAAAATTAAACAAAAAGTGTGTATTTTTACGCAAACTTTTCGGATTAACTTTCAAGAAATTGAGCGAAGACCCACCTTTGTCAGAGGCGTAGTAACAAACTTAAAAGTGGGGGGCTCAACTCCAGAAATTCTTTGACAAGCAAAAAAAAAAAAAAAAAAAAAGGTCATCACACGGTTTTAATGAGGGGGCACCAGCATATACTAACTAAGTTTTTAAGTTTTCTGTAGTATTCTATATATTGTCAACCCTCCAACCCCCAATTCCAAAGCCTTAAGGCCGTGTGTGTTAAATAAAGAAATATTAAGATGTACAACATGTTTTCGGCGAATATGATATGTTTTGATACATTATACATTTATACTGAAGCGATACGCAAGTTGCGTTTTGTCATACCCAAGAGACCAAAATTTTGAGGCCGTTAGGCCAGGCAGACAGTTTTTGATTCGACAAAAACTTTTTCCGAGAAGCTGCAATAAATGTTTTGTTATTATAATACCTTTCATTTTATTTTATTTTTTTTGACATACATTTATTTTGTACTGTATTCCGTGATGTAACATCAGGTCTGTCACTGTTTAACACCAACGAATGAAAATGAGAATAAGCTCCGCCCATTCTGTGACGTAAATTCAACATCTCTCTAATAAGACAAAATTTTTATTCAGCGGTCAACATCGATTTTTTTATGCCCGCTCAGCAAAACATTAAAAATGTGAGACTTTTTTCCGTATAGATTAATTAGATTTGTATTCGAACAAATTTTTAAAGGTATAACAAAAAATAATAATAGTCATATCACACTTTGAATGGTGGGGCCTAGGGTGCGAAGCCCCTGGAAGCTCCTGAGTTTTCGTGTGATTTAATAGTAAAACCAGAAACAAAAATAGTGGCATTGGTTAGATATGTATCAAAGTATGGCATTAATAATATTAATCATATCATACTTTAAAAACTTTAAGGGTGTGCGTCCCTCAAGCCCCCTTAAATCAGCTAGCCAAAGTGATATCAAACCCCTGTCTAAGCTGAATGAGAGGATTTAAAGTAATATATTGTTTTTAAAGTTGATTGACATTCATCAAAGGTATACCGAAATCAGAATCTCCAATACTGCAGCTATCTTGTAGACATTACTTATTTTGATGAGATTTGGATTTACTAGAATTCTGTAGTACATAAATGTAAAAATAAAAGAGTGCTAATGAATCAGCAAAATTAAATAATTAAAAATCCGGAGTTTGACAAAACTTACTTTGTGACTATGTATTATACATGAAATGGGATACAGCAAATAAATAATGACTTTCAGATGTCAGCACAAGGGGTAGCTTGTGATTCTCATTTAATTTTGTTAGATAACAGATGCTGAGAGAAACAGAAACGTCTAAACTTAAATTTATGACCCGCACTCCCTATCCCAAACTGGCGAACACAAGAGGTCTTGACAGATTTAATTACTATATTACATTACTATATCATACAATAGGGCTGGGCAATGATATCGATATTTCAATATATTGCAATACAATGACAAAAAATATCGTATCGCAATACGATTTTGTAATATCGATATATTGGCAATAAATGCTTAAATTAAGGAATTTTGTCATTAAATATAAAAATTTTCTTATGAAAGTTTGTTTTTAAGCCAAAAGTATGACAGAAGTTGTTTTGTGGGAACATTTCAGAGCATAAAATGAAATCAACATTTTTTTTTGTCAGTGTTGATTACATCATAGTTATGTACATTCTGCATGTAAATTAAAGAAAATATAGTAAGAAAATGCCATTTAAATTAAATTGAAAATATTGCAATACATATCGCAATACAGTTATAAATATCGCAATATATCGCAATACGAAATCTCGGGCCAATACCCAGCCCTATCATACAACTATTACTTTCAAGAGACATGCTTACTCAGTTGTTGAAAATTAAAAAAAATTGCCATAAAATGAGGTTTAATATTATTTCAACATAGCTGTGATTTTGTTCTTCATTAAAAAGTGGGGGGCACAGACATACTCTTGCCCCCCCCCCCACAGATCTGAAAGATTAGTGCCCCCGCTGCCCCCCGCCCCCGTGACTACGCCTATGATTTGTTGAAAAAATCTGTTATGAGAAAAATGATCTTTTTTGCCCTTTCATGTTTATCGCACTATAGGCATTTTTCATGCTACATGTATCAAAACGTTATTGGTGTAAAAAAAATATACAACCTAGTGTGTAATTCGTATAAAGTGGAAACAGACGTGCCGAGAAAAGGGTGTAAGACTACATATTTGTTAAAACATGGAAAAGGGAAATAAAAGTGGAAGGTAATGGTTAAATGGGTTGCACAAGTATCGGATAAGTCACTTTACCCTATAATACTATTCACACGGCCTAGTCTTAGTGAATCATAGTCAAAACATGTCCAGCTCGACTAACGAAAATTACAAAATTATTCCCCTTCTCAGAGAAACACTGATTCACTAGTTTAAAATTTTTTTTTTACTTCTAAAATTGTACATGAACTTCATACAATAAAATTCAAATATTCTGACTGAAATTTTCATAACAATTTTTTGATAATACATGTATGTATATCAAGCATCACTCAAATAGCATTAAAGATATTTTCGATTTTTATAGCTAGCCCTAGTACAATTTGTGATCAAAGTCATCAAATTTTTTAAGTTACATTTCTTTCAATTGTAGGAAAAGCAATGAAGACTGAAGAATGCCTGCCATCTGAACATCCGAGTTTTAATTATTTTCGATTTCCGAATTTTATTTATTTATTTACTTTTTTTTGTATTTTGGAAACCAAAGAGAAGACACCCGAGCTATTTTATCCAGTATCTTTGTTTGACATCAAATTTATTTTTTATTTCTTTCGGATATTTCTTCAAATTCCCAGAATGTTGGCTACAGAGCAGAGAAAAAGCTCTGCGGCTAAACATTGCTGACAAAATTCATCTTTTTTAAGTTCTTCTTTGGCTCTTTTTATCTGGTAACTAGGTAGGCGAGACGGATCGTTCTGCCAAGTTACCAGAGCAAAATTACTTCATGACTTTTGGAACTTTGACCAACCAGGAAACGCCCATTCCTATATATAAAGGAATGGGACTTCCGTTTCCTGTCAAAAACTGTAAATTGTAATTGATACATCCATTCAGAGGTGTTTGAAAGCTCCGTTGTCTTCTCTTTTCAAAATTGTGTTAACATTTCTTGTTGTAACATCAGTAAATTGCATAGCAACAACTAGCTTTTTGTTATTTTTGATACACTAGTACTTTTGCATACTGAAGCGATACGCAAGTTGCGTGTTTCATATCTCGGAAGAGACAAAATTTTGTATTTCATGATAATTTGATTTAACTTTTTCCATTAGCTGCAATAATGTAACCCTCTCCGATTTTTTTCATCTGAAATTTCTGGAGAGGGCTACAATTCCACAGCATCTCCGTAATGGTGCAAATATATTTTTTTTAAATACGAACGATTGCAGGCAAATAAACTTGTTTTTAAATTCAACTTACTTCTAATAAGACGAAATTTTTATTCACTATCAAGTTATCAACAACATAGTCTGTAAAACGCAAAAAACGTGTAAAATAAATCTTTTTGTTTAACAGTCGCTCTATCCAGCAGCCATGACAGTTCACGCGTGATGCACTGAGACTTCCGCTTGAAATTTAGAACAATAAAGGAAATGTCAGTGTTTATAAATTGTGCTCAATGGTATCACAAAAGCATCGATAAATAAAACCATTTCAAGTGAAATTTATACGCAAACAGCGATATTTATGCTTAAAATAAGGGATTTCATGAAAGATCCGCTCCTATTTATCCTAAATCCTCATTGGTTGTCCCAAAATAAAATCTATCAAGGTCAGTAAACATGGCGGATAAATTCAAGTTGTGATGTTGACATACAACAAAAATAACATATGGATCGTTATGAATATTTTTGGACCGATTTATGTCTTGCATAACTACAGTTTTGGAGTCCAGGTAAGAAATGTTAATAAAATAGGCATTTACTGAAAATCTGAACCGAAATCTGTGCGGGAGTGATTCACTCCCGCACTGCACCATTGAGGAGATGCTAAGGAGTTGTAGCAATCTCAAAAAAAGGAAGGGCTATATTATTGCCACAAAATTGAAGCAAGCCCACATCAATGATTTACTTCATGAGATCAAAGTGATCAACCGATTGAAGGATATGAAATCCACAGTGTGTTTTCCAAAATTAAAGGACAATGACACAGATTGGAAAATAATGGTACTTACGGATGCCTCCCTCGGGAATCTCAATGATGGTGTGGGAAGTACAGCAGCTCATATAGTATGGCTAACAGACAACGAAGGAAACTGCTGCCCAATAACCTGGCAAAGCAATAAGATAAGACGAGTTGTACGTTCAACTATTGCCGCCGAAGCGTTAAGTCTACAGGAAGGATTGGAGTCAGCAGCGTTCCACAAAAGTATTCTCGAAGAAATCCTTGGACAACAATTAGTGGTGGAAGTGTATACAGACAATAAAAGTGTTATTGAGTCGCTAAATTCCACTAAGCTTGCTGAGGATAAAGAGACTTCGCATAGACATAGCGGCTACTAGTGAAACAATAAATTGCGAATAAAATACCACAGTGAAATGGTGTTCCGGGAAATATCAGTTAGCGGACTGCATGACAAAAAAGGGTGCATCCGGACTTCAACTGTTGCAAATTATGCAGAACGGAAATTTCGATTGAGAGCCTTACTACACACTTTTTAAATTGCAATTTTTCATTCTCATTTATTTGTTGTTTGTTTTTTTTTAAGTTCAATATCAAATTTGTTAACTTCACACAACCCAGTAAAACACCAGTAAACTTCCCACCATTTAATACAAGTCCAAAACTAACTCCCCAGACTGAAGAGTTCCATATTCACAAATAAGAGTTATCTAACTTAGTACGAAATTAATATTAATTAAGTTAACAATATGTCCATCAATCATATACCCCGGGTAGCTTTGAAAACGATGACGTTTCTTAACGCCGATTGGATTTAAGAGCAAAAAGAATAAGAAATCCTACCAGCAATCCCGACTTTTGGTAGCACCATAAGCCAATAAAGGTTAGTGGAGAGTACTAGTAGTAGCGGATCAGGAGCTTTTGGCTAGCAAAATACTGGTGGTAGTGATGAAAACTGAGTCTATACTACATGGTGATAACTTCCGTATTGATTTGACTTATAACATGGGTTTGCTTCTCTTGAGATAAAGCTCTGAGAGATTATTATGGCCACACCTCACATGTACCCATGGAGGTGATGATTTGAACAAACTTTTAATATTTTCTATTTACACTTCTTGCCTTGTGGATTTTGTTGATTTTTAAAATTTCACATTAAATTTTCACAAAACTTGATCACTTCCCCTTTGAAAAAGTGTTACTCTTCATCTGAACAAACTTGTATAATACTTAGTACTCTGCAATTGTGCCAAATTTGGATGAAATTAACTCATTAGTGGTTCTAGAGAAGAAGACGAAACAAGAGATCTGCGAGCCAACGCTCACTAGTAATACCCCCGCTCTGTTGTAAATAAGCACTATCATGCTAATATACACAAGTTCAATTACAGGCAGATGCACAGAAAAATATGAAATTGACATCAGATTCATATCAAAATTTATCCCACCGTATGGCATGCCTCAACAAAGAGTGTAATAAAATTTCAAGCATCGGCTATGAATAGCTAATGAGAAAACTGCGACGAAGATTTGTTATATATGAAACGGACAGACGCACAGACAAACAGAAAGTTGACATAAGATTTTAACAAAAATGTATCCCACCATATGGCATGCCTCAGAGAAGATTGTGTTAAAATTTCAAGAATCTGTGATGAGTAGTTGCTGAGAAAACTGCGACGAATTTTTTTATGTATGAAACTGACAGACGCACAAACAAACAAGAAGTTGATATCCTATTTGAAAAAAAATGTATCCCAACATATGGCATATCTTAGAGAAGATTGTATTTTAAAAAATTTTAAGCATCTATAATGAGTAGTTGCAGAGAAAACTGCGACGAAAATTTGTTACGTATGAAACGGACAGACGCACAGACAAACAGGAAATTGACATCGGATTTGATCAAAAATGTATCCCACCATATGGCATGCCTCAGAAAAGATTATGTTAAAATTTCAAACATCTACGATGAGTAGTTGCTGAGAAAACTGCAACGAAAATTTGTTACGGACGGACACATGGATACGCAGAAACACAAGGGTAAAACAGTATACCCCCTCTCCTTCGGAGCGGGAGTATAAATATGAAATAGAGGTACAGACATACAGATAGCCACAATGTGATCAGAAAAGCTCACTTTAGCTTTTGGCTCAAATGAGCTAAAAATCAATGCTCATATTTTACATTTTATTCATAATTAGAATGTTACATAGTATCAATGAAAACAGGATAAATGCAGTGGTAAAGGATGTGTATGTATACAACGTACGAAAGCATAATACGAAAAAAAAAATAATTTGGATCTAGAAAAAGAATCATTTTTGTAATTACATGTTTAATCATGATTCACTCATTCCAATCAGATTCAAAACAGGCCATGAAACTTCTAAACTTTTCCTCATCGCCGTCAAGACTGAAATCACCCAAGTCTTTCAACTGTACATTTGCAATTTGTTCTATCATCATTTTCTTCAAGGCTTTCTGTGAAGCAGTAACTTTTATATCGTATTTCTTGGGTGTAATGTCACTTCTGACAATAGCAACATAGTTACGAAGCTGTATTGTATATTGTTCGTTTAAATCCTTGATTACAAATACCACAATATCTGAACGACCACCGCATTCATCGTATTTGTACATAGAGGATACAAGTTCGAAAAGTTCTCTGGGACCAAGTGCTGTAATGATCTCCTGGCGATGTTTGCCCTCCAGTCGTAAATGAACACTCCCTGAGGTTTCAAGAGCACTCGTCAAGTAATAGTTACTGGCAATGGCATTAATATTTCTAATGCCAAGAAGGGTGAGACAATCCACTTTGATTTTTCTTGCTTCCACATTTCGATCATCCACAACTAGGATGTAGGAGGCAAGCTCCAAGGCCCATTGTATATCGTTATCGTTCCATGCTTTAATGGCGGAGGTCAGGACCTCAGACACACCGCCTGCAAGCGCCACAACACGGCTTGCTTTGTCAGTATTGGACAATGGAAAGAGATCCACTGGATCACCACTAAACCAACCGAGATAAAGTTGAAACACCCCTTTAACTGACCAAGGTACCGTACCGTAAAATTCTCTCAAGTGGGGATGCAGACGAAGCTTGTCAGGCATGATCACGTGCTTGACAACGTCATCAGGTGACAACCCTTTGTTGATGAACCTAAGCGCTTGATCGTGGACAAATTGAATGCCATCTCTGTATACCTCCAGAACTCCTCGGACATTTTCCTTGCCTATAATGGGTTGGGTATGGCTTGGAACAAGATATTCCGGTTCCAAATCAAGCATTCTTTGCACTGAAGTATACCAGTCCACTGGGTCTCTAGCCGGAGCTCCTCGTATGGTGTAAATGTTCGGAAATGCCCTGTACACGTCATCCGCACACATAAAGGCCTGAAAAGATGGGATCCACAGACCGATTTGATCACTTGTCTCTCCTGGTATTTTCAAAAGACGGATATCTAATCCTGTAAAGAATATATATGAATTTATAGAAAGAGCATAAAAATTAATTATATATCAAAATGTGTTATAAGAAATTAACATGTGGTATTCTTTTTTGTGGTTTACTAGAATATAGCCAAGGACTGAATTTCAAAAAAAAGACGATTTAGTTTTATAGGGCAGGCAGTGCTGATAGACGTCCCCCTCCAAATAAATGTAAACAGGATCTTTTATTGTCATGAAAATAATTAAAAACATGCTACTATCACTTTCTTCTATTTAAAAAATCAAACGTTGCAATAGTCAATTCAATACCTGCAATATTTGTGTCCAATTCCATATCCTTCAAAAGTTTGTTCGGCTGAATAAATCCCATTGAATCCTTATCTTTTCCATAATTCAACTGGATTCCAATTCCAGCATTCTGAAATTTATCTTTGGTGACAAATGTTCCAAATTGACGCATGGATCGTTTGAATTTTGCTCCGTAAGCAGTAGTGTGGAACTTCCTAATTTCCTGTGGTAACTGTTCGTGTGCCCAGATGTCTGGTAAGTTAGAGGGATCCTCAATAAAACCCTTTAAAAATTGCGATTTTTTAAAATCAAACCATCAATGATAATATTTCAAATATTTAAAGCGTGACTTGAAAGTTTGTGTTGGAAAACTGACAAAAAAAACATAATGCATTAGACCTGCTGTCCATGTAAGCTCAAATATTCGAAAAGTGTTACTTATACAATCTTAAAAATGAAAAGTAAGGATGTTTAAATGTGGGCTTACCCCTACACCACCAATATGATCAGTATGATGATGTGTGTAAATGATTGCTTTTATGGGCTTCTTTGTGATTTTTCGAAACTCTGTCAAAATCTCCTTTGCAGCTAGACTACTTTCAGTGACATCAACAATAATTAGTCCATCAGGGGCGATCACCATTATCGCATTTCCTAAGGCATAACCTATCCCCATGTAAATATTGTCCATAACCTGTAATAAGAAGTGAAATTATAATTTTTTATCTCGTCGCACATACATATTAACCCCCCCCCCCCCAAAAAAAAACCACATTACTTTAACCGCCCCTTCCCCTAGAAATATAGAGTCGGAATCAAACTGTAGATAACATTTCCTTAAATTCTCAATAGTTTAATTAATAAAGTTAGAGTATAAAATGAAAACGATTACTGTACATATATGTAAAGATCTGGAAAATGAACAGAAAAACTAAAACCTTTCGAATTTCTTTTTTCTGAAATTCTTCGGAATGTTTCACCAACTCCTGTTCGGGAGACATCTCACGTATAACTCTTGACGTCATATCCGGCTTTGTGGTGGACAGTTGAACCTGGTATCCAAGGAATGCCGCAAACGCCGCCACCACGACCACAAAGACAAACTGAAGAGCGCTCATAATACGTCAGAATCTAACAAGTAAGACACCGCTGGTAAACACGTACCTGAAAAGAGGCAATGTGCAGCTTACATCATGATGGGGCGTATAATAAAATTATTGAACGTAAAATCAAGATATGAGTGAACGTACATGTACAATCATGTACAATCCTCGCCACAGAACAGAAGCTCTCCGAAAAAAAATACATCGACAGACCGGACTGTCAATATATTTTTTCAGACAGTTACGGTTCTTCAGCTAGTAGAAACCAAACAATTTCAAATTGTCATTACCTTTGACACAAATGGGTTGTATTACAAAGAACGGACAGAAGAATCTATCGGAATCATTTAAGATGCATCAGATTTCGATTCCGCATTTTTTATTTTACTTTTTTGGTTTGATTCTAAAAAAGTATGCATTTTGGCAATGGCGCAGTAACATTAAAACATTTTTTTTTAAAGTTTTGTATCGCTTTCCGTAGAAGTTTATGTAATCATCAATCATGTAAGTCAAATAGTAAACAAGTTTGTATTGTTCAAAACTGACCGGTACATGTAGTACTAATACAAGCAATAGCAACGCAAAAAAGGCGCACTTTATCTGGAACATTTATATAGAAAACGTTTGCATGTTCAACACCATTTGACAATTTACTTATGGGTTAAACCTCTCACCTGCTGCACGTGTTTCAGGTACCTTCACCTTGATTTCAATGATTTTCTGCCGGACGTGGTCAGTGAACCACGGCCAAAATACGGAAAGATGTAGCTGACAAAACGGGTCCATGTAACACGTTAACAATTCAAATTTCTAAAATGATTCTGAGTTTTAGAATGTTAATATATTAGTTACAATTTCTAAATTTCAAAAACTCAAACTGATTTTGTAGATTGAAATTTAATATTTTAGTTTAAAAATCAAAAATTTCAAAATTCCAAACAGGTTTTAGAATTTTGATATTTTAGATTTTTACCTTAAATGTTCAAATTTCAAATTTCCAAAAATGATTTTTGGAATTTTAACGTTTGAGTTTTTAGTCTACCGTTTGTTCAGAAACTTAACAATCTAAAGTTCGGTAATATTTTTCGTCTTTTGGGTATTTGAAATTAGCTTCAAACTTCTAAACTCCAACTTTGAAACGTTTTAGATCTTTAGCAATTTAGAATTTTGATTCAAATGTTCTAATTTCAAATAACCTTAACACTTTGAGTTTTTAGAATTTTAATTTAATATCCAAAATTTAAACCAGTTATGGAATTTGATATTTTGGATATTTGAAGTAAACTTCTAAACACTCAAAATGTATACAAAAGTGTTTTTGTTATTTAAAAGTTGAGTTTTCAAATCAAAATTTTAAATTTCTAAAAATCTAAAGCGTATGAAAGTTGGAAGTTTGAAGTAAATTTTAAATAATCAAAAGACGAAAATGTTATCGAATTTTAGATTGTTTAGCGTAAACTTTCTAAACAAACGGTACATTGTTTTTGGAAATTTGAATTTTGAATATTAAAGCTAAAAATCGAAAAACTTAAAATTCTAAAACCTGTTTTGAAATTTGGAAATTTAGATTTTTGAAGTAAAATGTTAAATTTCAATATAACAAATCAGTCTGAGTTTTTGAAAGTTAGAAATTTGAACTAATATATTAACATTCTAAATCTCTAATTCGTTTTAGAAATTTGAATTGTTAAATGTTACACGGACCATAACGAAAATAAAAATTTAAAAATTGTGTGTAACATGTAAAATCAATGTTGGTCAAAGAGGGAGATCTTGTAAAATAAATGAATAAAAACCCACTGTAAGACAAATAAATGTATTTATGCATAAAAATACACTTTTCAAAAAAATTGCTGTTATCTTCTCCATGTTATTTTGACACAGAGTGTAAGATACATGTAAATATGTGTATACATCTTATATGTATTATATGTAACCAAAAAAAAATCATATATATACCAAGTTATATTCACCAGCGTTTATGAAACCTTTAAAGTGAACATAAGCATAATGATTTATATGTCTACATTGGATTTAAGAAATGATTTATATGTATACATTGAACTTTAGAAATACATATCACTGACATTATTTGCAATACGTACAATGTACATGTATTTACTTTAAGGTAATAACAAAATTACCATCAAGCGTGTAAATACATATACATGCATCACATGTAACACAAAAAATAAAAAAAAATAAAAAAATATATATTAGATTATTCAAATCATACAATACTTATGTATATCATAAAATAAAACTCACACAGTTTAATATATGTAAACAATGTAATTATAAAATTATTATCAAGTGTGCTTCATCTGTACATATACATATAGAGCGACACAGTGACGCGCAAAGGGGAAAATTGACAAATGCAGAATTTTTGCATGACCCTTGTTAATTTTTGTTCAATTCCTAAAAGTATTAGGTTTCAGAAAATTACAGGTTTGAGAACCGAAAAATTCTATTTTTAAGGAGAAAAATAAAAGTAAAAATAATTTAAGTATGCCCCAGACCGAAAATATTGCTCAATACTTCTTCCACCCTATTGTACGCGTGCGCAGAAAAGTTGAATAAGTTTCCATAGTTACCATGGTCTCAAGTACCCAGGAATGAGTGTAAGTAGACCAAAAATTTAGAGGCAATTTTTTAAAAACGTTTTTAGAACATATTTCTCACCTTTACATGCTCCAGTTGAATGTTGTTTACAAGTTTGAGCTAAAAATAAAAGTGGCGTGACCTTGACATACACGAAAATAACGAAACGGTAGTTACAACCTTTGTTTTTCCGGCACTTATATCGTGCAGTTTTTTCTTGCAGTTTTCTCATATCTTTGCTATATAATCATAATTTTCATGTTTTTCTCTTTATGCTACAAATATCTTGAAAGAAAGACATGATTTTGACTCATTGTGTCCTTTTAACAATGTCTGGAGTATACATAAATTATTTTTGTACATTTTGTACAAACATGTTAAATGATTCAACAACAGAATTTTTTTTGACCATTTAGTAAGAGAGGAAAAGGACTAGTCTTGTATAATGCCCTATCGCTAATATAACATATATCAAATACTGAAACTTTATTTTACCAGATGTCCAAATCGTTTTCATAATTTTTATTTCGGCGCAACCTTTATCGAATAATTTATCAAACTTATTAACATGTCTCAAATGTGATGAGGTTTTTGTAGAATAGGTGTTAATGGTTGAAAAAGAGTACCAGCTCACATGCCATGTACGTGCGACCAAAAATAATACCCGGCATTAAAATTAAAGAGCAGAATTACGTACAATGTAGTGCATTTTAATCTAATCACGTTTATTTTAAAAGTATAGATTAATGAAAATTTTGTTTTAACGAAGAAAATAAGATAAATGGAATTTATAGTTAACCTATTCTGAAAAATTGTACAATATTAATATTTCTTCTGTCGGAATCGATGCAGAATGCGGCCTTGATTTATAGATAGGCTCTTTATGAGGGGATGCTCCGCTTTTAGGTGCGCGTGCCATTGTTTAATTATTAGTTTATGTATTTTTTCCCAATAGAATCAAAGACAAGAGAAATCTGAAGTGATCGAAATTAATAAATATTGCCTCAAATTTTGAATTATATCAAAGAAATCAAAGCTTGTCCAAAATCTTGATGTATAAATTCACGTAAAAAATTAAACACATTTCTGCATCAGCATATTGGAAGGGAGAAATTTGTACAGAAAATGTCCAAAATTGGTTTTTCCCTGTTTCAAAATTATCAAGACAGAACTCTAGCTAATTGAAACAGTGACCTTTTCTCCCCACAGCTAGGACTTTACGAATAAGTGATCGTACATGTACATGTATCTAAGTGTTGTCATGCAGTCTATAGTCCATCTCTAGTAAAACTTTCTACACTGCAGTCAGTGGTGGATCTAGGAATCTCGAAAGGGGAAGGGCGACCAGTTTGGGGTTGGGGAACGGGCCCACAGCCACACCCCAAAAATTTGATTATTACAGTTATCTTAAGTATATTCTGGACACAAGTGGGGGCTACGTACCTCCCCCTTCTTAATGCGCCAGTGGCAGTTGCTTTTGGTATGAAGAGTTAGAAACAGGCTTACTCTGCCTTGTCATAAGGTTGTTTTATTGCATCCCTCTCTCAAGTTCGATGCAGTATATGTATAAAAGTTTTGAGAGTTATGACAGAATTCCCTACAGTGAAATCGCTAATTTTGTGGAGCCTTCTTATTCCTCATTCTTACTTCTGAGTTTCTAGTCGTCCATCGATTTTTTTCCAGATCAGTGAGTTATAGAAATGCAGCTGCAATTAAATCTAACACAACGAAACAAAACATTAGCACAAAACATGCTTCCATACCAAGTCACGTGACGAAATTAAGAATGCAGTTACATGAGGTAGAAATCACATGTTGAGTTATAATATTCAAAATGTCACAGCCGCAGGTTACATCAGAAAAAAAACGGGTGTAAGAATTAAAGTTTTTTTCTCTTTTAAACCTTGAGCGCATATTTGTCTATTAATCTCCCTTAACACAACATTACTTACGCTAATATGTTCTCTGTATTTATATTTTTTCTTATAACATCATATACAATTATTTCTTTAAAAGATAAATTTGGAATCAAATATTTCCATTTCTGTTTGTTTTCTCTGTGATAACTCTTTGAAAGTTAGTGGAGTTGATTTCTTGACAATTCTGTCGGAATGTAAATTAGGGAAATCAATAGGTCAGGGGGCTGTTCCCGTTTTGCACACATTTGATAATAAGGTATAGAACAATAGGTGTGAAGTGTGTTTTGATAGCAATTATAGTCTGATTTTTGGTTTGGATTTACCTGGATTTACCTGTGAATACCTGATTTAGCTTAATGTATTCTTAAGAGGTTTAATACAATTTTATAAGCATTTTATTAAAATTCTATATATTATCATATTTATGGGAAAATATTTGATTTTATTGAATAAATTATTAATTATTTGATATTATTTATTAATTAAGTCAAATTTCTTAAAAAAAAGAATACTTTTCAATCTTGATGAAATTCTAAATGAATTAAAGATATAACAAATAATAAAGAAAATCTCAGATCAAAGTGACGATCCATGATTGCTACTGATCCAAGCTGGTAAAATATTAATTATTATAATTTTGTGTTTTTCAATGTTAGTAAATTGTAAATAATTTTGTATTTATTCTCTTATTTTTTCACTATAAGTTCACCTTTCACCTGGAGAAAAAGGTCAAGGTCGAGTAGAATGGAGGGCTGATTAAAATCTAGCTCCTATAATAAGTGGGAAAACAGTGTTTTACAGTAAGTTAATTTCAATCAAAACTGAAAAAAGTGATTATTTATTGTGTATTTGACATATATGTTGCTTTGCAAACCCTAATGCTGGATAGAATGGACATTTCGGCATGTTTGTCAACTTTCTGGTGCCTCTATGTGTGAAAAGTGTTCACCGACTTATACTGAGTTAGGCAGACAACGTATGGACACAATAACCTTGTATCACTCATTTGTGTGTATATAGATAGATAGATGTATATAGATAGGGATGTCATTGCAATCATCTCCTAATGATACAATTAGTCTAGTCTCGCAAAGTCATTCTATTATTTACGGAGAGACAATGGATACCGCTTCCCAGAGCTCGGCAGTTTCATTAGAAACAATTCACTCGCTGCTCATGCAAATGAACTCTAAACTATCAATCATTGAAAAAAACAATGTAGCTCTAGAGAAAAGACTCACAGAAATTGAAATGAAGATGTCAGACATAAAGACTATAAATGACTCGGTATCAACACTGAAAAGTAAAGTATGCACTATTGAGAACGATTTAAGCGCTATGAAACAGACAGTTTTTGATGTGGAGCAAAGTGCTGCAGCGACTGGTCAGATTTTTGACGACGTTAAAAAGACAGCAGAAAATGAATTGAAACTGTTAAAACATGAAGCTAAGACTATGCGCGATAATATTAACAAAGAGTTAAGCTCGATGACACGACAAAACGAGGAACTACAGAGGTCAGTCACTGATTTAAAAAGCAGGTCAATGAGGGACAATCTTATTTTTAGTGGCATTCCAGAAACACCGAATGAAGACTGTGAGGCAGTTGTTCATCAATTCCTCGTAAACAAACTGAAAATCCGGGATTACATATCATTTGAACGGGTACATCGCATGGGGAAACCCGATGAATTTAGAACAAGGCCCCGGAACATAGTCGCAAAGTTCAGCTTTTACAAGGATAGAGAATTTGTCCGACGACGGGCACCCCAGAAGCTAAAACACACACAAATATGGATTAACGAACAATTCCCACCAGAGATAGAAGAGAAACGAAAAAAACTCTACCCTGTTATGCGAGAGGCTCGACTTAACGATAGACGTGTCAAGTTAGTGGTGGACAAACTGTACATAGACGGCAGTCTATACGTCCCCAACGAAAACAATGAGGAAACGCTCGGTGCAGAGGGTGGAGCTAACCAAGGCGCAGAGATGTCCAGCGAGGCACACCGCGGTCGCCCCGTCCCGAATCGTAGCCGACGCGGAAGTGGCCGACGTCCAGCGGTCAAAAGATTCCGTAGAGGATCAACGCCAACACACTAGGAAACCGCAGGAGAACAGAAGCGTGACGAAATCCGATTTCTCGCTTTAAATGTCTGCGGCATAAACAAAAGACTCCAATATAAGGAATTTACAGACTTTATAGCAGAATTCGATGTTCTGTGTTTTGTGGAAACTAAGACCGATGACTCAGATGAAGTGAATATTCCTGGATATACCACTTTTCTGAAAAACAGAGCTAATTTGTCTAAAACGAGATCAGGTGGTATAGGGCTTCTAGTTAAGGACACTTATGTAAAATACATTAATGTAAAAGAAACAGATTGTAAATACGTTTTTTGGTTTAAAATGAGTAAGTTGCTGATTAACTCCAATGAAGATGTTTACTTTGGAATTGTGTATATACCTCCCGAAAACAGCAAATATTCATCTCCTGATTGTTTTTTGGAAGTTGAGCAGGAGATGCATGAAATAACTAAAAATAGTAATTATGTTTGTTTATTAGGAGATTTTAATGCCAGGGTTGGAAAACTGCAAGACTATGTTGTAACTGACGATTTTTTAGCAAATAGCCAAAACTGTAATAATGTTACCCAAAGTGTAAATACAGATGTCAATTTATTAGAATATTTTGGAATCCCACTGGTCAGAACAGTTAAAGATGTAACAATCAATAATTTTGGCTACAAATTAGTAGATTTCTGTATCAATAATAACCTTTTTATTCTTAACGGTCGATATGGAAGGGACAAATCTACAGGTGCTCTCACATGCAAGAACATAAGTACTGTTGATTATGTGATATCCAATGTACAATTATTTAATTTCTTAAGCAAATTTGATGTTGTAGATTTTTGTAATTTATATTCTGACGCACACAACCCCCTGTCATTCAGTGTAACGGTATCTCAAAGTGTTCAAAGTAACTACTCAGAGTTTGAAACTCAAGATCAACCAGGTGTGAAGTTATGGTGCGCAAACAAAGCAGACGATTTTCGTGCTAATATAGACCGCTGTAAATCTACAACTGAGAAAATTGAAAAAGAAATTGGGGATCTAATGAACTTGGAAAATGGGCTGGAAAAAGAACATTTGAATAATGTAATGGCAAAAATCTGCAATGTGTTTTTAAGCGCAGCCAAAGAATCATTTGGGATTAAACATAAAATTCAAAATGCAAAGAAAAAAACGGATAAACCTTGGTTCAATCGCTATTGTAGAACAGCGAGGAAAAAATTCCACTTATCTAAAAGAATGCATAATAGAATTAAAACCCAAGAATCTAGAGAGAAATTAAAACTAGCTAGCAAAGAGTATAAAAAAGTAATGGATTCATCAATCAGTAAGTACAGACAAGATCTATCTCAGAAAATTAAAAATTTGCGAACAAATAACACGAAGGAATACTGGAAAATATTAAATAGCCAAAATAAAAATGACACATGTACAGCTGATTTAAACAATCTGTATAATTTCTTCAAAAATATCAATGAAGTCGATGTAGAGGAAACAGACTCAATTACATGTAATATCACTGAACAAAGTAGATATAATGAAACACTTGATTGTCCAATTACGCAAGATGAAATTTTGTCGGCAGTAAAAGACCTAAAAAACAACAAATCTCCTGGAAGCGATCACATTCTTAACGAACATATTAGTACCACTATTTCATTGTTCTTGTCTCTGTACGAGAAATTGTTCAATCTTATCTTTGACTCTGGGATAGTACCGGAAGAATGGCTTGTAGGCATTGTTAAACCTATTTATAAAAATAAAGGAGATCCAACACAACCTGAAAACTACCGCCCGATCACATTATTGAGCTGCTTAGGGAAACTTTTTACGAGTATTTAAAAAAAACGATTAGAAATTTATGCAGAAAATATCAGTCTGATTAATGAGAGTCAAACAGGTTTCAGAAAGGGGTATTCTACTTTAGACAATATATTGATTTTGCATTTTCTGTCACAAGCCCTTATAAATAGCAAACAAAAGTTATACTGTGCATTCATCGATTTTAAACAGGCTTTTGATACGGTTTGGAGAGGCGGCCTTTGGTACAAATTATTTTCAAACGGTGTTAGTGGGAAGTGTTTCAACTATATTAGAAATATGTATGCATGCATAAAATCAAGAATTAATGTGAATGGTGTGTCTTCTGAATTTTTCAACTGCAATGTCGGGGTTAGACAAGGTGAAAACCTTTCACCTTTTTTATTTTCATTGTATATCAACGACTTAGAAAATTACCTTACAGAAAGGAATGTTAACGGTTTAGAGAATTTTTCTAAAGAGATTGAAGATGATCTTAACATTTTTATCAAGCTGTTTATTTTATTTTATGCTGATGATACGGTTATTATGGCTGAAACCGCAAATGATTTACAACATGCATTAAATGAATTTTCTGTATATTGCAAAACGTGGAAACTCCATGTTAATGTTAAGAAAACAAAAATTGTCATATTTTCAAAAGGACGACCACCCAAACATACATTTAAATACAATGACGATGTTTTAGAAACTGTAAAAGATTTCAATTACCTTGGTATTATATTCTCAAGATCAGGGTCATTTTCAAAGGCCAAGAAACACTTATGTAATCAAGCACAAAAGGCAATGTATGGCATTATTAGAAAAATTCGTTTATATAATCTATCTCTGGACTGTCAGTTAGATTTGTTTGATAAAGTTGTCGTTCCTGTTTTATTATATGGATGTGAAATATGGGGATTTGAAAATATAGATATTATTGAACGTCTACACTTAAGATTTTTAAAATATATTCTAAACTTAAAATCTAGTACACCGAGTTTTATGGTATACGGGGAAACTGGACGTTACCCGATGTATGTGCGCATTTATACAAGAATGATATCTTACTGGGGAAAAATGATACATGGAAATGAGAATAAGATCTGTAGAGTTATTTATTTACATCTTTATAATAAATACACTAAAAATGGGATTAGTAATCCATGGATATCTTTCATACGTAATATTCTTAATACAACGGGTCTCTGTAATATTTGGACTAATCAAAATTTTCATAGTGTTAATTGGATTGCAACCACAATTAACCAAAAGCTCAAAGATCAGTTTTTACAGAAATGGTATAGTGATTTGAATAATTCCAGTAAAGGTATTACATATAGAATTTTTAAAACAAAGTTTGAATGTGAAAAATATTTAACTATTTTACCAAGAAAATTTAGAAATATCTTTTCAAAATTTAGGACAAGTAACCATCGTCTTCCAATAGAGATGGGTAGATGGAATAATGTTGAAAGAAATGAAAGAAAGTGCAATCTATGTAATAATAACCAGATAGGAGACGAATTCCATTATTTACTGGAATGTAATGCATTATATAAGATTCGAAAAGATTTTTTGTTGCAGAAATACTATGTTCACCCAAATATAATAAAATTCTGTAATTTGATGACAAGTACAGATCCAGCATTTTTACGAAAATTGTGTATATTTATTACAAAGATTTTTGACACTGTCTGTCCTCCTGTAGTCTCTGCTCGTCCATAATTATTGTAAATATGTATATATGTACCTCTTGTACCATTGTATGGTTTTTTGAGAGAATAAATGAATGAATGAATGAATGAAAACCTACTTACTAAGTATAGTATAGACTATAGCAATTAAGTAATTATCTCACCTGGTCAAATCCCGTTTTGCACACATTTTTCAATTATCTGTAATTCAAATGTGTGCAAAACGGGAACAAACCGTCAGGGGCTAAGTTAAGGATGTAAATCTCGTGCGCGTCTGTCTCTGTGTCTGACGCTAAGGAGGCTGTCTTTGTGTTTGATGTCAGTGGGCGAAGACTATTGAAATTGACATGGGAGGCCTCGTGGAATTTAAATCTATTAATTCTACATTTTTAAAATATAAATTTACAATTTTACTTCACAATGAAATGGAAATATAAAGAATCACTGTCTAGTTAGTAGAGAATGCTAGGGACATCAACGATAGTTGGAAACGTGGAATAATTTATGCAAAACGGGCTTCGCCCGTTATGTAAATTATTCCATGTTTCCAACAAAAATCCGTAGAAATGTTTCCATCAAAAATCCGTTGAAAGTGTTTTTACTCTCTTAGTAAACTGTCAAAACTATTTGTTTTTGTATCATTTTGTATCTCTATAATTATGACTTCTTTCCCATATGTGAAAATAAGAAAAATTTAAATATAGGGCGCATATAAAAATAACTTAAATATCTAAAAATTTAAGAAAAAATAGAGAAAATTGGGATTAGCCAAAATCCATTTTGTTAAACTATTTGTTTCAATTTGGTAATACATGTGTTATCTTATAGATCCTATATGGTAATATCTTTTTATGCAAAAAGAAAAACATATAATCTTTTAAAATAGAAGGCCCTATCGCACGATTGGATGCAGTTATTTTTATTATAATTAATGTCCAGGGAAATGTAATGACCTTGACCTGACCTTGATTCTAATATAAAACGGTCAAAACTAATCTTACTGATACCATTACTTAGTAATATTGTCTTCTTGTTTCTGTGAAAATTTCGTTAATTTTTAAACACAAGAAATATAGTTTTGTGTGAGAAGAATCCTACCTTAGATAACACATATACACTGTACTAGTAAATGTACATATTGTGTAAATGTAATACATACACATGTACATGCATTTAAAAAAAAATAATGAAATAAAATTAATAAATATGAGTATGTGACACAATTTCAAAATTATGCTAAACGATGCCAGAAATGTTTTTAGTGAAAGGTTTCCCGCACACGTTTGTTCAAAAGGGGCCTTATTTCAAAGCCGCATTAAAATTGAATACCGGTAATGACGTCCAAACACGCCACGATCCACGCATATAATTGGATTTCACAAATTCTCTACAAACTAATTTTTCTTTACTATTTAGAAATCATGCTATCAAATAATGTCATTTAATAATTTTTAATCTGTCTACATGGCTTTTCTAAGAAAATAGGTACATGTAAACTAGTCTCTTTTGGGGATGATGGGTGAATAAGAGAGAAATCAGTTTACATGAAATGGAAGAATTTGAGGGTAACATTAGAGGGAAGATTTTGACCTATAGAAGAATTTGAGGGATATGTTAGAGGGAACATTTTGAAGGTTTTTCATTATGTAAAAAAAAGAATAACATGTAATTGGTTACTGATTGAAAGTGCAAGAGTAGTTTGATGAAGAATAAAGTGTGACAGACGAACATCGATATTACACATGAAATTTCTTTAAAAAGTTCGGATATTTAAAATCTTTTATAACAGTTAGTTATTAAAGTACAAATTTTATTCATAGAATAATATCTTTTTAAAAAAGAAATTCATTATTTTTTTAAAATTACTTTTTTCATTATAAAATAATTTTGGTAGTCTATCCATTTTTTAAGACCAGTGAGCCACAGAGCTGCAGGTACACAACTACATTTGAATCTGATATAACTGAACGAAAAAAATCTTTGACAGTGTTATAGATGGTCGAAAAAATTGTTTTAGAGTTGTAAATTACTTTTGATGCTTTTGAACGGTAGTCTGAATCTTTTTAAAGGAATAGCCAGAATTATTAATGCCCTGGAAACTTATCGTAAGTGTCCCCTGAGCACAAGTGCAACTACTAGTAATTACAAGTAATTTTTTTTCATTGACACCGAAAATCTAAAAATGTGTATATTATTGTACATTTACATTTTAATTTAAAGTTTGAAAATAAAAAAAACTACAATTGTTAATAAGCCGAGCAAATACATTGTGTGTTCTACTCAAGAAAGAAATGTAAATGGTGAGTAACAAATACAAGGGCATCAAGCATCCCTAAAATTAAGGCGGCAATCAACATTGATTCCGATGGAAATAATCATTACACATCATTACACAACTGCGTTGTCATGGGATAAAAGTTGCACTGTCTTGACTTGCAATTGGAAAAAGAAACGCCATACCCATACCTTAAATCATTCTTCTTAAATGTTAATGCATCCTCTGACATGGATTCTAAGATAATAAATCACGTTTCTTTGATATTATTTTGAATTCTACTACGATTATTGCCGAGATCAAAGAAATACCGCGGACATTATTCTCCAATAAATCACGAACGTCATCAAAAAATTATCAGATCAGAAACACGTATCAAACCTGTGCAGTTGAAATGTACATTTGACTTAAGAATGAAATACATATTTAGACCATATCGATGCATCGTCTTTTGCAATTCAAACTCTTTATATTGCAGAAAGTAGCTGATGAATGTAGGTTTCTAAAGTTAAGCGGGGCTGTTCCACGGACCTCCCTACGCCATATTCAAACTCCGCGATTTTAGTGATAAAGTGGTAAAATAGGAAACTGATTTTGTTATTGTACATTCCAAAAGATCAATCTATATAAGCTACAAACACATTTATAATTAATAAAGGCTAATTTTAATGCGGAGAAAGCATAAATTGTCTGCATTCTATTCACAGGTAAACAAACACATTTATAATCTGGTGCTAAATGGAACAGCATTATCACAGCATGCATGGTGACCTAATTCGTTTCTCTATAGAAAAACAATCAGTCGTATGTTAGAGCTGCATGCTTAATAGAATAGAAATAAAGTCCTTGTTGTCGTGAATGATGCAGAATAACCTCATCGGTCTCGAAATGTTGTTTGAAAGATAAAAGCCTCGGCTAACGCCTCGGCTTCGCTCCGCCCATTCTTCATGACGAAGATTTCTCTTCATATGATCTTACTGACTTAGAACAGAACCTCAGCCAATCAAATGAATGGATTAAAAATAAACTCCTCCCAAGGCTGTGTCATATATAAGGCTCAACTTGACCGCTCGTTGTACATATCGAGCACGCAATCAATATCGAACACACGCGGTTTCTGAATGGACTCCCAACCCAGTCAGGTTAGCACGAGATTATATGAAATAGCTTGATTTACTGGGGAAATGGTATGGTGAAGATATTAAAGTTACTGGAACTAAATGAATACCCATGTAACAAGAATCGTAATATCTATATTTTTGAAAAATGATTGTGTTAAGATGACAAGGCCCTAGTCAGCAGGAGTGGGTATCGCTGTCTAGTATCAAATAAAAATTTGTTGAAAACTGTGATTAAAATCTGTCTTCAAAGACAATGTTCGTCTCTGATATACATGACGATGGTTGTATTTTCTATATGTACCGAAATGTGAAAAAAATATTCAGAAAGGCGACAAAAGATTACAGTGGGGAAAAAAGTGTAACAAGGCTTAGAAAGTTTAAATATCATTGTAAACAGCACGTGGGTTTTGAATAGTTTCTTTTTGTGTGTTGAACAAAGACCAATGAAGACACACCCATTTAACTGTCAAGTGAACCAATCAGACACCGTTGAATATTTCAGAAATAGAAGAATTCTTCACCATGAAGAATCAATTCTTCGCGGGGAATGGAAACATTTGATTGGCTGAATAAGTAGGTTATGTTCTAAAAACAAATCACCCATCATACAGTACGTACGTTCTTCAAAAGATGTACATTTATTTGAAATCAACAAGCACATGTACTAATTCGACAAATCTACATCTACATTTCTTGCATAAAATACAATGAAATAAAACATGAATAAGTGACAGAAATTCTAAATTCATATGCTAGACTACATTGGAAATGTTTGTGCTGAACGGCTTCCGGCTCAAGTTTGCTAAAAGGGAGCTTTTAATTATAATTTCAAAGCCGCATTTTAATTATCGAATAATGACAATCAAATGACATGACCCAGACATAAAATTGGATTTCATAAATCTTTGATCCTTTTTTTCAATTTAGAAACCATGTTGTGAAATCCTGCAATTAAAGAAATCAAAACTGGTTCTGGATTGCTTTTCACTGAAAAGAGGTAAACTACATGTAGTCTCTTTGTGGTTGATGAGTGAAGACGAGAGAAGAATCACAGAAGTTTATTTCAGAGTGAGGAATTTGGGGGCAACATTAGAGGAGGGAATTAGGGGATCACATCAGAAGGAGGAATTAGGGATAACATATGAAGGAGGAATTAGGGGTAATTTCAGAAGGAGGAATTTGGGGGTAACTTCAGAAGGAGGAATTTGGGGTTAACATTAGACGGAGAAATTAGTGGTAACTTCAGAAGGAGGAATTTGGGGGTAAGATCAGAATGGGGAATTCGGGGAAACATTAGAGGGAGAAATTAGTGGTAACTTCAGGTGGAATTTGGGGATTACATCAGAGGGAGGAATTTGGGGGTTAAATCAGAGAGAGGAATTTGGAGGTAACATCAGAGGGAGGAATTTGGAGGTAACATCAGAGGGAGGAATTTGGGGGTTACATCATAGGGAGGAATTTGGAGGTAACATACGAGGGAGGAATTTGGGGGTAACATTAGAAGGAGAAATTAGTGGTAACTTCAGAGGGAGGAATTTGGGGGTTACACCAAAGGGAGGAATTTGGAGGTAACATCAGAGGGAGGAATTTGGGGTAACATAAGAGGGAGAAATTAGTGGTAACTTCAGAGGGAGGAATTCGGGGGTGACATCAGAGGGGGGAATTTAGGGTTACATCAGAGGGAGGAATTTGGGGTTAACATCAGAGAGAAGAATTTGGGGGTAACATCAGAAAGAGAAATTTAGAGGTTACATCAGAGGGAGGACTCATATATATGAGTATGTTACACAATTTTTAAAATTATGCTAGACGATGCCAGAAATTATTTTAGTGAAAGGTTTCCCGCACGAGTTTGTTAAAAGGGGCTTTATTTCAAAGAAATTTGGTGGTTACATCAGAGAGAGGAATTTATGGGTTACATCAGAGGGAGGAATTTCGGGGTAACATCAGAGGGGGGAATTTAGGGGTTACGTCAGAAGGGGGGATTTGGGGGTTACATAGAGGAGGAATAAATATGAGTATGTGACACAATTTTTAAAATTATGCTAGACGATGCCAGAAATGTTTTTAGTGAAAGGTTTCCTGCACGAGTTTGTTAAAAGGGGGCTTTATTTCAAAGAAATTTGGTGGTTACATCAGAGAGGGGAATTTATGGGTTACATCAGAGGGAGGAATTTCGGGGTAACATAAGAGGGGGAAATTTGGGGGTTACATTAGAGGGGGGAATTTGGGGGTAACATCAGAGGGGGGAATTTAGGGGTAACACCAGAAAGAGGAATTTGGGGGTAACCTCAGAGAAAGGAATTTGGGGGTAACATCAGAGAGAGGAATTTGGGGGTAACCTTACAGAGAGGAGTTTGGAGGTTACATCAGAGGGAGGACTTTGGGGGTTACATCAGAGAGAGGAATTTGGGAGTAACATCAGAGAGAAGAATTTGGGAGTAACATCAGAGAGAAGAATTTGGGGGTTATATCAGAAGGGGGAATTTAAGGTCGGGGTTACATCAAAGAGAGGAAGTTGGAGTTAACATCAGAGGGGGGAATTTGGGGGTTACATCAGAGAGGAATTTGGAGTTAACATCAGAGGGGGGAATTTGGGGATTACATCAGAAGGAGGAATTTGGGGGTAACATCAGAGGGAGTAATTTGGGGGTTACATCAGAGGGAGGAATTGGGGGAGGAATTTTTAGGGGTTATTTCAGAGGGAGGAATTTGTTCAGGTAATTTTTTTTCTCTGGCTCCCCACTTTCAAAAACGATACTACGTCACTGAATTCAGATACAGTATGCTTCAAAGGCAATATACATTGTTTGTGTAAGTAGATATAGAATACTTAAAAGGGTATGATTTATGAGTTTAACAAACATTTTTCTTCAAAAAAGGTTGAAAGTTATGCAAAGATGAAAAATTTACAGAAAAAGTATAATCTTATTATACTGGTTATAATGCAAAGGAAGTTATTATTTAGATTCTTTGTTTTCTTATGAACTATATACAGTATATATGACATCCTTCAATGAAAAAAATGTCCGTTCACATTTTCTTGTTTTTGAACAAAGTTTGACCCAAAGGGTAAAAATGAAACTTTAATGATCAAAACCTTTTTACACATGTTCATTGCAACACCACTCATATCCCAAAAGAATAAATTGGTTGCTGCAAAAAAAAAAAGTAAGAGTAGTTCGAGGAGTGAAAGAGTGTGACAGACAGATCAGAATAACAACAATAGACCTGAATTTTTTCCTTGAATAAAAAAAAAAAGCGGTGCACACTTAACTTCACTGACATAAAAACAATACATTTCATTTGTATGCATTTCAGCGCACGGAGTCGTGAGATGACGCTAGGCTTTATTGTTTCAACACAATATGAAAAAACACAGTATAAAACATCTATCAATTTAAACAAAATTAAAATAAACCCAAACTATTGAACTATGCTTCCCACGCTGCCCAGAAAAAGCCATGGATAAAAAACAACACTTTTTTATGTTGAAAAAATATGGAAACCTGCAAGTCCGCAGCAATATTGTGAGGTTAACAAAATTAATGGCAGGCACGTAGCAACAGGGGGGCCAGCCCCCCCCCCACTTTCTTCCAGACATAGCCTTTACTATTGAAAAGAAAAATGTTCATTGAAAGGCTGGTTGCCCCTCCCCCCTTTTTTGCTACTTTATACTGAAATAGGGGATCGATTTTCGAGTTTGGGCAATTATCTTTTTTTCTTTTTTTTCTTTTTTTTTTTTTTGCTTGTCAACTTTTTCAGGTAAGTAAAAAAAAAATTCTCAGGTTGGCCTCCCCACTTTCAAAACCGATGCTACGTCACTGAATTATTATGAAACCTATTATATGAAATTACCATTTATTACAATGTACGTGTACAAAATTTTTACTTGCTGGGCACGCCTGCTAATCGATCACTTGCACAACCAGCAGTTGTGTATAACAATCAAAAGAGATCGATTTCCGGTTATGCAAGTGAATCAAACTTTTTTAACACACACATGGTAAGTTGACCCGATACAGGCAATAATTGAAATTTTAATTAAAATATAAGAATGTGATTCCATGAGCAATTTATTTTTCTTTTATTTCACACTCTTATAAAATGCAAGGATTGTCGTTTAGCGACGATTTTTGTTTTGAAGCAATTGCCGGTAGAGCGAAAACGCTGATTGAAAACATGTTTACCGACTGGAATTCGTCTTACTCTCAACTAACCTTAAATATTCTGAGTTCCCCATTAGACTGCATCAATTACATCTTATCCACACAAATTTGGACTTTAGTATGTGTATTGTTTGGTCAATATTCGAAGTAAATAATGTTGCCGATGCAGGAGATCCCTCAGTTGTGAAAGAGATCTCGGGTTATGCATGAGATTGATAACAAAAAGTTTCAAAATTTTTATGCAATATCCATTATCCACCTACTACACCACATTTCCCCTTTTTAATGATCAAATTTTTAAGTATTGGCTATAATATGAAGACATTTCATTATATTTGCAAGCACATTTTGACTTTTCTATGTAAAGTAAATAATGTTGCCGATGCAGGAGATCCCTCAGTTGTGAAAGAGATCTCGGGTTATGCATGAGATTGATAACAAAAAGTTTCAAAATTTTTATGCGATCTCCATTATCCACCTACTACACCACATTTCCCCTTTTTAATGATCAAATTTTTAAGTATTGGCTATAATATGAAGACATTTCATTATATTTGCAAGCACATTTTGACTTTTCTATGCCTTTGAAGGAAAATCAAATGCTGCATTGTTCATTATCAATATTTTTATAAATTCATGCATTTTATTCATCGATGATCATGCACATGATGATATTATTAAACTTTACTTAAAGTGTATTTGCGACCTAGAACTGATCATCGAAA
The DNA here is from genome assembly GCF_032062105.1 of Saccostrea cuccullata. NCBI lineage: Eukaryota > Metazoa > Mollusca > Bivalvia > Ostreida > Ostreidae > Saccostrea > Saccostrea cuccullata. Next base: position 73,397 of record NW_026919712.1, read on the forward strand.
TATATTGGACATGCGGTAAAATTAATGTTGATTTTTAACCCCCCCCCCCCCAAAAAAAAAAGGTATGGAAATACATGTAATAAACTTTTTAACCATTTCTTTAATGATGTATCACTGCGTTATTTGGTGATTAATTAAAAGCTTGAACCTTTAAAATAGGACAGGAGTCGTCAGTAGAATTTAACGTGTTTATTTCTTGAAGTCCGAGGAAAAAGTGGTTCATAAGGTAATCATTGAATCACAAAATAATACTAGCAAATTTTTTAATGCCACTGTAAAAATTTAAACATGCGGTGGCACAGATAATTTCACTGCGCATTACACCTTGAAAACAATAATTAGGTTTCACATTTGTTTACAAATAATTAGCATTGCCATGATGTATTATAAAAAAAAATTATACTGTAAGTAATAAAATAAGATGTGTGGTGACACGATAGTTTCATGTGTAAGGGCAAAGTTGCACATCATTGACTTTACAGATATTGAGTGAAACAAATGAAATCTTATTAGAATGAAATGGAAATAAAAAATTACTCAAACATTAATAGAACTTCGCTTTGCATCGAGCGATGTTATTTCATACAGACATGAATCATTAAGTTTGATATAAAACCCAAACAGATTATGGTTAAATATTCTCTCCAACAATTACACTGACCCTGATTACAAATAATTGATTCTTTTACGCTTCTTCATAATTTAAATATATTATTATACATGTTATACACTATTGCAGATGTCTAGTTTAGGCAGAAAAGAATTTAAGTGCAGACAGTGCACCAAATGCTACTCGCAGAAGCAGTGCACCAAATGCTACTCGCAGAAGGGGAGACTTTTATCCCATGAAAAGATAGCTCATGGAAAAGAAGAAAAGCTGTTCAAATGTAATTATTGCGAAAAATCATTTAATGTTAAATCCAACACAAAGAGACATGAACGTGTAGTGCACCTGCAAATCAAGTTGTTTCAGTGTGAGCTATGTCCAGATACACTCGCTACGAAGGTTTCTTTTGAGGGACATAAAAGAACAATGCATGGGTGTTCAAAGTTTGCATGCGCCTGTGGTTCACAATTTGCATATGCATACAATTTAATTGATCACAAAAAAAGATGCAGCTTAACTAAATCTGCAGCGCCACCACAGAACAAATGTGATATATGTCAGCACACATTTACTACAATCAGGGCTTTGAGACGTCACTCCAGGTATGGTCACCGAGACAGCAGCTTCATGTGCGAAAAATGTGGGAAGTCCTACCAATACCCATCATCTTTGAAGATTCACAAAGAGAAATATCACAGTGACTAACTGTTTATCAGAGTAGACCAAAACAAACTCGTACGTTTCAATTATGTTTACTACATTTGGTCAATTAATGTGTTACAATGCACAACCTTGTTACGAATTCGGTTCATGTACAAGATGTCAAGACAGACATTTTTATGCAACGGTTTATGTTTATTGCATGCATTCATGCAATTTCATTTAATATTTCATTTTTAAAAATGTTCATTCATTTTTTTGATAAGTTTAACCTTACTGTCAAGACCGACTTTTTAAGTAGATGAAGAAAACATTTTAAAGTTTTTACTAAAATGCACAATATTCATTAAAGATTGGTTCTGCTGTATTAAACGTCATCTAAATTCAGTCCAAGTCTTTTCGAAGGTAGTATTTTTGCCTCATTAATGCGATACCCGTATTGCTGACGTATCGGTTGGTCCCCACGAGCTGGTGCATTGATTTCCGAAAATTGGAATGGTTTGTCCTGATGATGCTGACATCTAGCACGGTCGGCTGTATCAAAGAAATGATCCCTGCAAAAAAGATAAATAACATGATTGCGATGTTCATAATTCTCTCTCTTTCTCTTCCCTACCTTCCTGTGTATGTATGTGTGCAAGAGGACGTGTGTAAAGGAGGGTGCGTTTGAAGTGCGTATGTCAGGGTGAGTGAGTGTGTGTGTGTGTGTGTGTGTGTATGTATATGAAAACAAACCTTGGTTGTATGCAGCTGATCAGATTGTTAGCTCGGCATCTGCATGTTCCACTGTGATCAAATATGGATGATTGCTCCGGAAGAGAAGGAATGTGCTGCAATGGGTAGGCTGTGGATCTCTTAGTTTTGACAAAAAAAGGCCTGATTCGAGGAAAATGTAATTTCATAAATACCTGCGTTTTGGAAACAGTTCAAGTTCTGCAGTTTATAATGTCTTTTTTCATTATTATTTTGTAGCAATTGCTCAAAGCAATAAAATCATGCAAAAGTTTTCATTAATGCCCACGTGTGTATATTAACATGATCATGTCATATAAATAAAATAATCGTGTACATACTTATCATCCTTCATTTTCATCGCCGTTACCATTGTAAAATCTGTTATGTATTTTTCCACTCCACTCGTTGACAATATTCCCTGTCCCCAGGGATCCATCTCTTGCATTGTAGAGAAGAATGATTCAGAACACAGGGTGTTGGCAGCTCTAACGCAGTAGGTACCTTTCTTGGGAAGGACATAAAGGTATAACTTAGCTTCCATACTGGTTCTGAGGCCTTCATAAAGTATATAGGACAACCCTTTAATTCTTGACCCGTACGGAGGAAATTCACCAAAGTTTACTCCCTCATCAAGCCATTTAATAAGTGCCATGCGATATCTACATCTTTCTAGAGCACTTATGCCTGGTTGATCGTCTGCAATATACAGAGCCTCCCTTATAACTTTGCAAAAGTTTGTCTCATTGATATCATGATTCTGCAACATGATAGATTCAACATTCTTGCTAAACATATTTCTTGCCAAAGCTTCCTTCATTTGGTCCACAATCTTTCCCTCTTCTGATACTTCCAACAAAGTAGGATTTAAAATATTTGGGTTTGAATTTGAGACTTTCTGCCATGCTTTTTTTGAAATTCCATCTACTTTGTCAACACAGACTGCTTTTCTCAGATTGCTACATAGATGCGTCTTATCGTAGACAAAAACCTCAAATTCACCTTCCTGATTTAAATCTGGTACGTAGTATGGGATCAGTGTATCTTCTATACCCATTATCTTTATTTCAGGAAGCACATGGGCGGTGCTGTACCACAACTGCAATCGGTCAGACCATATGAACTGACAAAATGCAATGTTTAACACTTGCTTTGGATATTTCTTCATCATAATAGCACGCCTTACTATGTCTTTCAGTGGAACTACACGTCCTTTTCTTTTGCATCTATTCGTCTTTTCAATTGTTGTCCCATCAGAAAGGACGTTAGAAAGTTGGTTGACCAGATCCGCTTTAAGAACCCCTCCTGTTTTTAGAACAACTTTGTTCCGCCTTTTGTGCACATTCCAGTAATTTGTTATTTCAACCAACTCTTTCACAGTGAATTTCTTCAAAGTTTCTGCTGATTCAAAGTAGCTTGCAAGCATTTTTGGAGTCTGGCTTGACCACTTCTTTGTGTTAAGATTTATAAGCACTTTCAAAATCTCTTTTATTTCTTCTTCTGTGAGTTTTGCTTCCTTTTCTGGTTGACCTTCAATCTCCATTGAACTCTTTTCAACTGTGTCATCTTCATGATAATATAGAATTGTAGTGTCGCAATCCACTCCACCTGCACGTTGATCATTGATATCGTCTGCATTGCTTTCTGCCATATGTCCATAATTTTCATCATCTGAATTGGCCATCTTCTCAGACTCTGTCTTCTTTGATTGATCTTTCCAACCTTTGCTGGGTGTACATATTTTTTTCAAAGAGGAATTGTGTGATTCGATATATAGTATTTTGCAAAACTGTGACTCGGTATTTTGAGAGTAAACCAGATGTGCTATTGGTTTCTTGCATTCGTTTTCAAACCTCTCCAATATTTCACCTTTCTTCATTCTGCAAACCTCTGACCATAAATCTTTACTCAACTGAAACTTTGATAGTGGACGACCGTCTCTGCTTCGTACCATAAGAGGGTAAAATTCTCCATCCGAAGAGCAGGCTACAATATCTAATCCATTTTTTCTACATTCCTCTTTACAATTCTCTAATAATTTCCTCATTTTGTCCATTGGCAAGCTATAACCTCTGAAAAAATACATAATTGGGACAGCATGAGGCTGTTCCGACTTCCAAAAACGATCGAGGTCTGCGAGAAGTACAACTATAACCTGTGATGCCATCTGCCTTTGTAATTCATAAGCTTCGTCCACAACTTCTTTACTAATCAAAAGATGTTTTATTACATCATCATAAGTGATTAGTCGGTGCTGCAAGGGATCGTGTGAGACTTTCTGCATTTCAAAATATGGTGATTCTGGGTCGCTGTTGGAAAATTGCTTTGAATAATATCCGAAGACAGAAGGAAATTCTCCAAGAAACTTGCAAGTTTTTGAAATATCTACTAATGCTGCTTTAATTTCCTTTGAAGCCTCAGAAATCTTTCCTGGTCGTTTAGGAATCGTGACGTTATATACACTATGTAACTCCTTTTTTATTTGATTGCAGACATCTTTGTGAGGAGGAATTAGAAAAACTGTAGTGCTTTCAGGTGACCATGATAGGTAAACTGTCCCATTTGCTTCTAACACCCTTTGTTCAAAAAGTACTTGAGAAATATATCTATCTGGTACTCTGTAATGAACAGGTGTCGTAAACGGGTTATCAACAGGAGCCTTTCCTTCTAAAGCATATTCAGGTTTTCTCCCAGACCGTAAGCTTCCATCTGGCGAAACGAGTATATTTTCAGTTTCGTAACAACCTTCTTCGTAAAAAACGAGATCTGGGAAAAGGACTGGCATGATTATGCTGCATATTGTTGCAATTTCGTGTATTTCACTGTCTGTCCCATGTTTCATGTTCTTTTTTTGTTCTTGAGATGGTTCAGGGGGCTCAATTTTACTAACTACTCTGTCAAAGTGTTCTCTTTGTTTTTTCAGACCATCACAACCCAAAGCAGTGAAAATTGTGCTTCCTGTAACCTTTTTATCTTTTCGGGCTGAATACCATTCCTCTGTTCGCTGCTTTGTTATGCTTTCATCTAAGAACGATGTATTCCAATCCCTTTTTATGTCTTTAGGATCTCGTAATATTTTCAGGTTTTCTTGAAATGATAAATCAACTCTCTCCGAGTGTGAAAAAAGATGTTCGACGCCATTCAAAGTTGACATTACTTCACAAAACATCCTCTGTGCAGCAATTGACTTTGTAATGCAATTTTCGATTTTGTACAGCTGTGTCATACACATATCAATTGCATATACAAATTTAGATCCTCTCCAGTTTGACCCCGCTTTTTCTTTTAATCTGTTCAAATTCAACGACTTAGATTTTTTCATGTCTCTTAACTGTTGAATAATAAGCGACAGTAACTGAATGATAGCTAAGATTTCATTCTTTATTTCTGATTTGTCTTTTGACAATGTTTCTCCCACCCTGTTTGTTTGTTCTTGCATTTTCTTAGCAACATCTATCGCTGATTTTATGGTTTGCAAACCATTTTCCTTCTCTTGCTTTCTTTCTTGCAGTGGCCGATCTTCATGTCCCAGAAGATCGACATCACCACCTCTCTTCACCTTTTTTCCATCAAACATAAGAATGTAGGATGTAGCATTGTCATCTTGTGCTTTTTTCAACGCGATAACCGAATTTAAGATTCCCGGCTTCAGAGTATCGGGAAATGCTTCCCCAATTGGATTAATTCCACACAGGATATTTTCGCCAGGACAAGCAAAATTGATTTTGGACTGTTGCGGATGAAGCATATTTTGTCCAACCAAAAAGTCTGTTTCGTTTTTTAAACCAGACATAAATCTAATGAACTTTCCACCAAATAATTTTTTACCTAACCAGAAAAATTGCATTGTTTCTGATGAGTATCTCATCAACCTGGTATCACTTAATCCATACCATTGGACAACATCTGCCCATAAACGCAGCGCAATATTATTAAGGGGGAATTTCTTTTCAGCCACGAGCTTCAGAAAGTTCTGAAGCAATGTTCCATAGCCTTCTTTCTCTAGTTCTTTGAGAACTGATGGTACCAAGTTTACAATGGTATTCAAATCATCCTTTCTGTTATCAGGCGATGGGACTGGATGACATTCCTTTAGCTCAATATGGTCACCTGAGATTTCACTAATGTTAAGAAAGCTAAACTGCTCTTCCAAATTTTCTGAACCATTGTTTGTTTGATTACATGCACCTTGATCACTAAACTGCAATTTTTTTTTTGCCTTGTAAAATTGGAGATAAACATAATGGCTTTTCTACATTTTGGCGATTTACTGCATGCTGCACAGGTGTTGATATAAAGATAGAATCATTAACTTTCGCCGGTGAACACAATCTCAATCTTTTATGTAACGGAGAATTTATTTGACTGTGTACAAGTTGAACACATGAGGGTTTAGAATTCCTTTTGCAATAGTATCTCTTCTTCAGGGAAAGTCTTAAACCACGTTTGCGCTTCCCCTTAAAAAGTCCCATACCCGTTTTTTTTAAATGTTTGTTCCTAAAAAAAAGAACATATATTAAACTTGTTTTTTGTCTTAATCCAATTATGATACTTCTGATTGTGTTATCTTTATTGATTTTCAAGGAATTACTGTTTTAAAAACCTGAAACATAACATTAATGTAGGATAAAAGGGCGACTATGTAATTTAAACAATATCTGTAATGTTGTCTGCATAATAGACATATATCAGCGATACTTTGGGTTTTTCAACTGAAAAGCATACATAGAATTTGAGATGTATAAATGGACATATAGAAAATGTAAGAGTAATTATATTTAAATTAGTTTGCAACTTTGCACTGATTGTATAAATGGACCCCCCCCCCAACAGATCTACTTCAATAGTTTACATATCTTTGGATTTATTTAATCTTGTTTTGCAGTAAAATCCCAAGTTTTACTTTTTACATTTTTGGAAAAGTACGTTATAATACGTTATTATTATATAATATTCAGTTTTAATAACCTTGCATAAAAATTTTGAAACTTTTTGTTATCAATCTCATGCATAACCCGAGATCTCTTTCACAACTGAGGGATCTCCTGCATCGGCAACGTTATTTACTTCGAATATTGACCAAACAATACACATACTAAAGTCCAAATTTGTGTGGATAAGATGTAATTGATGCAGTCTAATGGGGAACTCAGAATATTTAAGGTTAGTTGAGAGTAAGACGAATTCCAGTCGGTAAACATGTTTTCAATCAGCGTTTTCGCTCTACCGGCAATTGCTTCAAAACAAAAATCGTCGCTAAACGACAATCCTTGCATTTTATAAGAGTGTGAAATAAAAGAAAAATAAATTGCTCATGGAATCACATTCTTATATTTTAATTAAAATTTCAATTATTGCCTGTATCGGGTCAACTTACCATGTGTGTGTTAAAAAAGTTTGATTCACTTGCCTAACCGGAAATCGATCTCTTTTGATTGTTATACACAACTGCTGGTTGTGCAAGTGATCGATTAGCAGGCGTGTGGGTAGAGCGTGCGCTTGAGAATGGACACTAGAAATCTCTTTAACCCATTCGAACACGTCATTACTTTCAACTCATTTCGATTGGCCATTACTCAGTACACAATAACCCCGGTACCGACAAGCAATTTGTTTACATGTCGTTAGGACAATTATTTCTCGCTTTACTTTGTAATGCGAGAAATTTTAATCTATAACAGTACACTGTTAAAGTACAAAGGTATGTTGAATATTGTTACGTTACGAAAGGAAAATACTAGAGAAAATCATTCCATTAAAATTACATAATTTTATATTACAAGTCAAAGATAAAATAAACTTACTACAATTGATAATGGGGAAAAAAAACACAAGCAAACAGAAAACTTGTATAACATTAAATTATAGATATCCCTCTAAAAATATGACTGATAAAAAATGGGTAGTAATTATACAAAAAAAAAGTTTGAAATAAGGTATTTATGTAGTGGATTTACTAACAATAAAAAGATAAGATGGAAAGAATTTACGAATAACTTATATATTTGCGCGCATATATATTGCAATTGGATATTAGGGTTTTATTGAGAAAATAAAAAATACAAAATATCTTGCATTTGGGCAGAATTTTTTTAAAAAGTTTAAATCATATGTCTTAAAACATTGCTGTGACGTCAAGCCTTTGTTCTTGCAGTCTGAAAATTTACCTGTAGCCGTCCGATAATAATAATTACCAGTCTGATAATATATTATCGGACGGCAATGATAACAAAATCGGACGGTATTTAAAAAACAAAAAGAAGAGTGAAAATAAGATTAAATATGTCCAGAAACCCCCAATAAAAATGTTAGGAAAAAAATTCAGGGATATTTTTTAATAATATATTATCGGACGGCAATGATAACAAAATCGGACGGTATTTAAAAAACAAAAAGAAGAGTGAAAATAAGATTAAATATGTCCAGAAACCCCCAATAAAAATGTTAGGAAAAAAATTCAGGGAAACCAAACGCAAGGAAATTAAGTTGATCACACTACAAAATAGCAAATCCATGAAAAGAAATCCGAGATTTATAACCTTCCACAACATTAATTTTCACTCTTTAAAGGAGTTTTTGAATCAGCACTTTGAATAAGCGAATTTAAATCCATTTCTGAAAAAAAGATTCTGCAATCTCCTTTTATGTTTGTTCCCCGATGGCCACACTTTCAAAACCTGAGAATTTCCATTATCTAAGCTAAAAATTCAGCTAGGGTAAAAATCCGCATTTTACTTGCCATGGTGATGGTTAAAATATCACCCCAAAATTATGTCAGTATCAATTTATGTCAATTTATGCACATCATAAATAAAATTGTCCCCCCCCCCAAAAAAAAAATCTTTTACCACCGTACCCCTGTCCTGCTAAACGAAACGACTGCCATTGAATGAATGAAATTAATGAAACAAGAGTTCACTCACTTTTTTACCGTTCACTCATTTCTTTTATCTACTTATCAGACGGGTAGAAAACAATGGATGCCTATACTCCCATTGTGTTATTATCGGACTCCTCCAGGTAACTTTTGGACATTTAAATGGCAATGTTTTAAGTAAGATATATGCCTCATACTATTCTATATGTAAAATTATCAGACAGTTTTCGGCCCTAACGGGCCTCAAACAGTCTGATAATTTTACATATAGAACAGTATTCGGCATATATCCATTACAGACCATTCCTTTTGCATTAAAAATGAGAGAGAGAGAGAGAGAGAGAGAGAGAGAGACAGAGAGAGACAGAGAGAGAGAGAGAGAGAGAGAGAGAGAGAGAGAGATTTGAAACTTGAAAAGGTTTGTCGCGCCAAAATCGTGCTTATTAGAGCCAGGCCAATACATTTTTTTCTTTATTCAAACTTTCGTCTATACTAAGATTTGTATATTTGTAATATTTATAATATTTATTATATATATTTAGATTTATATATATTTGTATTGTTTATACTTTATTGACACTCTTACTCCAGACTTTTTCAATATCTTATGTGTGTGTGTGTGTGTGGGGGGGGGGGGGGGTAGTGGTAGGGCGGTGTAGGGTATAAGGGGTATGATGCAATAATACAAAGCTTGAAATTGAAATTTTCATTTCATGTATCTCTATATAAGTTCGTTGAGTGCTGAGAAATAGTAAAAAGTTGACATTTGTGCCCCATAAAAGTATACACCATTAATACATTATAATGTACTTTAATCTATCCTTAAATACATATATATTATTGTATTAGCATGATATGAAATTAGACGTGTTCTTTGCAAACACATAAAATGTTTTACAAAAGTAACGTTAAACGTCACCAATATCACGCGTAACGTCAAGTACAAATTGAGTCATCAAAAAGTTGGTACTTTTCAATGATTATGTTTGCAAAAATGAAACAGTAACGGGGGGACATAAATGTGTTATATAACTTCTGTGTACATTTACTTTAAACTCTAATTTTATTTTATTTCTTACTATATATCTGTAAGAAATTGAGCCACTGAGCAATATTTATAAAAACTAGAGGTACTGTGAGCGATGAGCTCACTAAATGATACCCCCCGCCTCCCATATGGTTATAATTGGTGAAAAAGTCCATGTTTTCCTGTGGCCGGGAAACCCAAAATATGTGTCGGATCAAAAAGTAAAATAGGAGGTGCACAATGGCAACATGTAATAAAGATTCTGTGAAAGTTTCATCAAATTTCATTCAGTGGTATGAGAGGAGTTGCGGATAAGAGATGGGTACCCCAAAGCGTAACAGACGGACGGACAGACGGACGGACAGACGGACGGACGGACGTACAGACGGACGGACGGACGGACGGACGGACGGAAATACCGATTACTATATACCCCCACTTTTCAAGCGGGGGGTATAATAAGTATCAAGTCTACCTCTACAAAAAGATGGGCAAATTTATTTAAATTCAGTGTTTCTTTTTAGTTTATTTCACACTCTGATATACTTACGCCTATACAGCAAAGAAGTTTTTAAAGCGCTAACTTATGTATTTGATTTCCACAGATTTTCCATAAGGTCCGGTCCTCGGAATCTCAAAAAAAAAATGCTTACAAAAATGCTTACAAAAATGACCCTAATTCACAAAGTAATATGTATTTATTCAAAGGGTAAATTTCATAAGTTCAAAATGATTCTTAATCTTTTTATATAGGGTAAATAATCAAATTTTGTATAATTTTTTTTTCAGGAAAAGACAAATGAAAGTAACAGCTGATCGTAAAAATGCACGACCCTCTTCCGAGCTACATGCGGGCCCCGGACCGTGGCCTTGAACCATAGTAACAGCTACATGTATGCATTTTCGAATTGGCATTTAAATTATTTCTTGTATAATATAGGTATGGAGGAATTAATAATTTGAGTTATGGATTTCGATTTAAAGAAACAAACCCTGGAATTTCACTTTTTTAAAATATGGTGTTTAAATTTTAAGTGGACCGACGGTCCACTTAGTCCAGAACGTTTGGTGGACCTTTCAATTTTTTGGTGGACTCGGGCCGCCGGTCCACCGTTAGTGTCGATTCCTGGGTTTGTGAAAAAAACAATTCAATCTAAATTCCCCTTTCCCTTCACAATTTCGAGTTTTGACAATCGCTCTTTTTTCTTCTATTCAGTTGTCAAATATTTTTTTTTCTAATCATACACGCCTAGCTCTATAGATAGTTTTCGATTGACCTAAAGTTACCTCCCGTTGGTCGCCATATTGGAGGTCGACTCGGTGAGTTTTCCTCTTTGTCTTACCAAGTTTAAGAAAATATAGCATAAATACTTGGTGGAAAATCTTTATTAAATAATTTTTTTTAAATAAAGGAGGCTTCCAAAAATTTATATACTTCAGAAAAATAATGATTCCTAATTCAAAATCGCAAATATAAAAATTTAAAATTGGTTGAACAATGAAGGAATATGAGCATTTGGACCTCCAGTATGGCGGCCAACGGGAGGTAACTTTTGCTAAATTTAGGTCAATCGAAAACTATCTATAAGTTAAAATAAAATCGCCTGCAACAAAGAGAAAAAAATATGGTATTTTGACCTTTTTTGGAAGACAAACTTATTATTACATGTACATGTATGAATAAATAATTTAATTTTTTATTTTAATAATCAAGTTTAATTACCATGATAAAAATGCAATTCATTAGAGGACGACGGATTCTTAGAGGGGGCCTGGCAACCCTTTATATAATATTCATTTTTATACAAGTTTTAATTTATTTCCTTCTGCAGAAAAAAACATACAACCATATACAATGAAGAGTAATTCACTGGAAAAGTTTCATATGTACATGTACCACTATAACATAAACATATGTTCAATGGCATCCTCTCGATAGCGCACGACTCTGAACACTTTTTCGTTTGCCGGAAGGCCAGATAAATTATGCGGATTAGACATGAAATACAAGTTGTCTCTCTTTCTTTAATCGTTGAATGTAATAATTAAGAGAAAAAGGTCACATTATAACATTATGAAAGTAAATGTAAAAGTAACTGTCAGAAAAAGTTAACCAAGTCTTATGTTGATGATGGAATTTAAAAAGCGCCAAACAACGCTCAAAACAATTTAAATAAATTATCGGTTCATTGAAGATAGTTGTTTTTAATTCTTCATGGAACATGGCGGCTCGTTGGTCTAGGGGTATGATTCTCGCTTTGGGTGCGAGAGGTCCCGGGTTCAAATCCCGGACGAGCCCTCACTTTTTTTTTTTTTTTTTTTACATTTGCATCATTTCTTTCTTTTTCTTTTTCTAGTTATACTTGCTATGCATAAAATTCATATTTAAGATGATCAACCGAATTTGTAGAAAAAGATAACAGAAAGAAAATATCAGAATATTCTATCTTGCTTACAATTGAGAAGATATGAATTTCGCCTTGAGGGAATTTTTACAATCATAGGCAATTGTTATACCGGTATCACTTAGATTTCCCTTGTAAGAACAAAAACTCATTGTTGTCAAAGTCTAGGCCGCATGGTACGATTAAGTTTTTTTGATTTCAATTATAAATTAGATTTGTTTTTAAAAAGAGCTTCTGTATATTTATGATTTTTATTGAAATCCTCAATCTTCAAAAAAATTGTCTCCCCATGTAGAAGAGTTTTAATCTGTATGCAAAATAAAACTTACTCATTTAAAGACATTAAGCGATTACAACATATTAGCTAGGAAAAAAGTATTTTAGAAAGTATTTTAAAAGTACACAATTCATCATCATTTTTAACGGCTTCTGTCATAAGTAAAATGATACTGAGTTAACATGCAGCAAATACACTCGAATGTTTAGATCCGCCTCTGCACATCGCTAGTGGTCAGCCACACTAAACGCGGTGACCTTTGACCCTCGAAGATGGAGAAAACCAAGACACGTGTGTATCATGTTGTTGCAAAACTCTGACTCCCTGTTCTAAACGAGGGTTACCTTGTAGACTAATGATGGTAAGTACTTAAAGTAAACATCGCAAACTTTTACATCTTTTCAACGTTTTATATCATACTCAGATATTGTCAATCTGCCACAAACCACAGAGTATGCGGATTTTCCTCTTTATGCATGTGCACTGGACAAATTTGACATGCATGAACTAATTCAGGATTCTGAACAAAGGCATTAATCTCTCTATACTATACATCTCTCAGCGGCAAGGAAATACTAGTAGTTAACACTCGATGTGATCTCCAGAAGTAAATCAATTATAATGTGGTATTTTTATATAATTAATAATCTTTTTTTTTTTTTTTTTTTTTTTTATAAATGTCTTTTGTTAAATAAAGATCAGTTTAATTTCATCAATTCCATAAAACTTTCTAAAACTATTTAACTTGTGTTAAATATATGTTTATTCTTATTCGAGTTTCAAATTCTCAATTTATTCATTTTTTTCACTTTCAAAACAGGATCCTCTCAAATCAAAAACGAACAGAGAAGCTTAGTTAAAAGAACATCAAATAAACAAACAAAATAAAAACAAAGTCTACAGATGTTTGTTTGTTTATTTACACTCAGACCATACAATGGTATATGAGGTACAGGAACATATTTACATATATACAAAATACAAAGTCAAGTAATGAAGAGTAGTGTCAATTAAAGAAAATAGTAACTAGAAGCAGGCCAATATCTTTTTAACAAACAAAGACAGTTTTAACAGCGAATCAACATTTGTAATGGACATAATTTTCTCAAATTTATAAGAATTTACATGACAACAATACTTCTTATCAATAAGTTTTACCCGTAAAGACGAAAAATATGGACATTCCATTACATAGTGAAATTCATCCCCCAAAGTATTTTTGTTACATAAATCACATAATCTTAAAGATCTATCAGTATTAGTCCATCTACCAGATGCAAAAACAATAAACATAATTATGTTTTTGAAAACACCATCTACATAAACATTTGCATGCATTTCAGTTGCAGATGTACGGCACTCGAAAAAGATCTTTATTCTTTGTGCTTTAAAAAAATGTGGATCAAAATTGAAAAATTTCAGTTAACCTTATGTTAGGTTCATTTTGCCCCTCCCCCCTTTTCTTTTTCATCCGATAACTGATAACTCATTTTTACCTTTGGCTTGCGCAAATAAATTAAAAAAAGAAAAAGAAGACAAAAGTCCCTAAAAAGTAAGAAAACAAATAGAAAGATCTTTGAAAGTTTAGTAAATTCGATTAGGCGCGGATCCAGGATTTATATCCAGGGGGGGATCCCAGTAGGAAAAATAGCAAACCCCCCTCCTTTCCCTAACATGAAAAACCTATTTCGTGGGGGGTGGGGGGTTCCTGCGTTTTCTAGAGGAAGGGGTCCAAAGTCACTTTAACTTGGTTGAGTACTTATATAACGCCTTATGTGACTGTATTATTGCAACTATAACGTTAACACTAGTAGCAATGCATTTTTCCCCTCAATTTAGTTGTTTCCAACCCCATTTAACAATGGTATAAAAGTACAGAGAATAAAAACCAAAATGATATTTACATGAATATATATAGGGCATTTATATTTTCTGAAGATAATAAGAAGTGAACACTTTCAAAAATGTAAAGGATGGAAATGTCAAGTTCAGAAGCTAATTGTCCTCTGACTTCACTTTTCATCTAAAATACTATTGGTAGGAACGAACCACTATAAATTTATTTTTATATTAAAAATGTGAAATGTATATTTTTTAGCAACGAAATTTGCAGCTGTATTTCAAAGTGCACGTATTTCAGAGAAAATGATGCATTGCAATTAATTTAGAATATTTTACAAACATGAAGTACATGTATCGTTCTTAAGGAAACAAGGGGTCGCGATGAGAGGAAAAAACTTACTTTAACCAAATTTTGAGAATCGGGGGAGGGGCTTTCAAAAACATTTTCAACTGTAGATAGTTATATATACGTTTCCAAGGAATATGTTATTAAAAGTTTTTTTTTGTCCCCAGTTGTGTTGTATTATTGTTTGGTGATTGTAATGGGGTACATGTTATATATTGGAGAAAAATTTGTAATCCCCCTCCCACAAGCGAAATAGGATTTTCGAATTTGGCGACTGTACACTTTGTGTAAGGTTTGGTACGAAAAATATCCCTCACTGCTAAATGGCCCTATGTGCCAAGTATAAGTACACTGTAAAAAAAAAAATGCCCCTCTCCACCGACAAGTGGTGACGTCTCCATATGAATTTAAAAATTTCGAGAGGACGTTAAATAACAACCAATCAGTCACTCAATCATTCCTTAATTTATTTGAATGTATCTAATCACCACTGTACATTAAGATATATGTACATAGAGATTTGAATTGGGGAAAAGATATTTACATATTAATAAGTAGATCATTTGTGAAAAAAAAGAGGAGTAAAGGTTTTCCAAAATGAGAAGAATTAAAATGTCAGCCCAAAATGCAAACTGTCCCACTTCTCTACATAGACCAGACCGACAACACCCTTTTAAGTCTGCAATCAAAATTAATGTTTCCACTTAAAATATAGTAATACATCTATATTAAAGAAAATTCTTCGTTTATTTGTATTCATTCGATATTATACAATGATATACATACAACTCCCCGCACTTCTTAAACTCTAACGATTATTCGCATGATTTAAGGTCACACTGTTACAGCGCGAATTTGTGAAACAACGAAACAAAATATATCTTAAAAATGATTTTTAACTAGATATTAATTTTATTTCACATACTTAAGACATAATTTACATAAATAAATTGATAATATTTTGAAGTGTTCTTGGCTGATGGATTGTGATATTCTCAAATGGTTTTACATGGTTTTTCGTTAAATGCAGCCATTTTTGTATCCGTTCTTTTGCTAGCAGTTATTTGCCTTGCCTAGATCGAGACAGAAACAGTGCACTTCACGTAACTTCTGTATTTGCTATGCATTAACATGTCTCTAAAGCGCAAGATTATAACAGTAATTTTTATCAGTTCGACTGTTTTACATGTTATAAAAAAAGCTGGCATTTTAAAAAGTTACTTTCTGAAATCTAGCATCATGAAAGATATACCACATCGCAAAATTTGAAAGTTTCAGACCCTTAATTTAAAATAATTTTCTATTCAATAGTAACAATTTACTATTATAAGGGATAAATCAAACTTTGATATCCCAACTTTTCAGCATTGTCATTTTTTTGACGCCACGTTTCGATAAAACCAAGACGAGTATGGCAAATGTGCAAAGTACTCAGAAAAATACTAATCTTTAAGAAGTCAGTTTGAAAATTTCAGATAAATAGTATCAACGAAAGGTCGAAAAATTTAATTTGTGAATACGTATGGTAGAATGATACAGATGCAACATCATACGATTTATGTACAAAGTCCACTACAACACATCAACTTTGAAAACTTGAATGAGATACGTTATGTACTGATTTTCAAGAATATGTATCTTTGCCATGAGATATATAATAAACATATTTGGCTAATGTCATGTAATTAAGTTCGATAATGTTAAGTTTTATTGCTAGAGGAATGTGACTTTAATTTATGCGAAAACCATGTAAGCTTAAAAAGTACGCGGAGCTGTATATTTAAAGAAAAATAAATATTTACATACCGGTATATGTAAAAAGAGCATATGTAAAAAAAAAAAATGAAAAATAAACCTCAAAAATGTGAAGGATGGAAATGTCAAGTTGGGAAGCTAATTAATCTCTTGCTTCACATTTCATCTAAATTACAACTAGAAGGCAAGATTCAATTATCTTTTTTCTTAGTCGAAAAAATATTTGAAATATAATTTTTAACAACATACCGGGGTAATTTGCCGCTGCATTGAAAAAGCAATGTTTTCCAGAGGAAAATAACCGAATTTAACAATGATATAAGTACAGAGATTAAAAAAGCAACAAAATGATATTTTACATAAATATAAGTAGCGCATACATGTATCTGAGGGAAATAAGTGAACATTTAAAAAAAACGAAGCATGGAAATGTCAAGTTCATAGGACAATTGTTCTTTTACTTCACATTTCATCTAAAATACTTTTGGTAGTGTCTTCTACAAGACAATTTTCTAAATTTACTTATCATGGCAATTTACACAAATGTCATAAACAAATTTCAATCGAAAAATTAAAATTTTTGCAAAGGACAGTAGGCATGAACCAACATCATGTTTCTATTTAGAAAAAAAGTAAAATGTATGCTTTTTAGCAATAAAATTTGCAGCTATACATGTATTGCAAAGTGCCCGTATTCTTGAAAAAATGATTCATGGTATTCATTTTAAAATATTTTACAGACATGAAAGAGGTTCGCTCCTCAGCTTTTAAGCAGATTTTTCTCTTTTCTCTATTTAAAAAAAATCTATCGGTGCATAATGTTTTAGTTCTTACAATGAATTAGGATTCTATAATGCTTATTAATTAATTTATATTCAATCAAAACCCTATGATTGTATTCCATACGAAAACATTTAGTGAGGAAATATATTTTGTGGTGGAAAGTTTTTAGAAGAAAAATATCAATTTTTCTCTTTCAAAGTTTTCAGTTTTGTTTTCAGTTTTGTTAAGTTTGAAATCCTATTTTTACATGTAGTCTGTTTAGCAAACAAGTGTTAGAGAGAAATGTTATAATTTTATGCTGGTAAAAATAAAATTAAAAATATAAAAGATGGAAATATCAAATTCGGAAGCTAATTGACCCTTACTTCACATTTCATCTAAAATACGATTGATAGACAGGAACAAGTATCTTTTCTCTAATAAAAAAATATTTGAAATATTTATTTTTTTAAACAAAATTCGCAGCTACATAGCAAAATGCACGTTTTGCAGAGGAAAATGTCCCCATTTAATAAATGATAAATACATGTACATGCAAAAATTAAAAAAAAGATACTTACATAGATATAAGTAGGGCATATATGTTCATGAATCTGAAGAAAATAAGAAGTGAACTTCTTCAAAAATGTGAAGGATGGAAATATCAAGATCAAAGGGTTATTGTTCTCTTTGTCTTCACATTTCATCTACAATATTCTTTGTAGGCACGAACCAATATCATTTTCCTATTTAGACAAAAAATTGAATTGTATAATATTAAGCAATGAAATTTGCAGCTGTATTGCAAGTGCACGTATTCTAGAGAAAATGATGCATTGCAATTAATTTGAGGGGGCTGACTGGATATTTCGATTTCGATTTTTCGCGCATCATTGTAGCGTATACGTATTTTCCGTTTTAAAGCAACTTTTTTCACATAATTAATAGAATTGACCTATATTAATTAAAAAATACAGGTTGAAAAATTAAATTACAATTTTATATAAATGATTTTTAAAACGATTCTTTTTAAACTGATAGGTAGATCGACGTCTTAATAGTATGTTTTTGACGTTTTTTATGATAAATTGAAACTCTCAAAGAAGGATTTCATAGTTTTATGGACTTTTGAGCTTCGATACTGTTAGATATCTGCATGTCCGGGTAAAAAATGTTATAAAAAAGGATTAAATATATGCTCTTAAAATTAAATACATAAAAATTTGATTAATACTACATTGTACAATTGTCATTTTCAACTGTAGATAATTACATGTACAAGTATATGTACGTTTGTCTGTCCCTTGTATCAATTGGTGATTGTAATTTGGTACATGCAATATACATGTATTAGACAAAAATATGTAACTTTTCCCCCTCTCCCCCGAGCGAAATAGGAATTTCGAATATTGGGACATTACACTTTGTGTAGGTGCTGGTACAAAAAAGATCCCTCACTGTCAAATGGCCCAAGAGCCGAGTATAGTACAATGTAAAAATTTGGTGACGTTGAGAAGTGGTGACGTCTTCATATGAGTGAAAAATATTTGAGGGGACGTTAAACAGCAAGCAATCAATCAATCATTCCTTAATTTATTTGTATCTCATCGCCACTGTACTTTAAGATACACAGAGATTTAAAAAACAAAGATGTTTACATATCAATAAGTGGGACATGTGAAAAAAAATGTGAAGTTTTGATATGTCAGGCCGAAATGAAAATTGTGTCACTCCTCTAAATAGGTCAGATGGCCAACACCCGTTCAATCCTCAATCAAAATTAATGTTTCCACTAAATATAATATAGCAATACAACTATTTTAAAATTTTTCAATCCCTTGTTTATTTGTATCCAATCGACATAACACAATAATATACCGGTTTCTTCACATGTTCCCTATAAATATAATTAGGGAAAATGTGCAGAAAATGAGAACCGTTTTCAAAAATGTGAAGGATGGAAATGTCAAGTTGGGGCTCTAACTGACACCTTACTTCACATTTTATCTAAAATTCGAATGGGATGCAAAAACCTATACCAGTATTTTTTTCTCTGTGAAGAAAGATAAAAATGGGACATAACAGAATAATATACCGGTTTCTTCACATATTCCCTATAAATATGATTAGGGAATATGTGAAGAAAATGAGAAATAAGTGTTTTCAAAAATGTGAGGGATGGAAATGTCAAGTTGATACGCTAATTGACACCTTACTTCACATTTCATCTAAAATTCGAGTGGGATGCAAAAACCTATATTTTTTTAAGAAAATGAAAGATAAAAATGGGACATCACAGAATAAATAATTTACTATTAACGAAAATGAGAAATAAACGTTTTCAAAAATCTGTCATTTTCATATTCATTTCCTATTAGGAGGCAAAAACATAATTATGGAATATGCGGGGAAAATGTGAAATAAACGTTTTCAAATGTAGGATGGAAATGTCAAGTTGGGAAGCTAAATGACCTTTTACTTCACATTTCATCTAACATTCGAGTAGGAGGCAAAAACCATTTTCTTTTTTATATGTGAAGAAAATGGGAGATAAAGAAAGTTTTCAAAAATGTGAAGGATGAAAAGTAATACCAGACCGAAAAGCAGATTTAGCCACTTCGTTCTGATCACCAACACCCGTTTCAGTCCTCGAGTACATCATTTAAAATTAATATTTCCACTCTAAAAACCCAATACAACTATTTTTTCATCCCCCCATTTATTTGTATTCATTCGTATTCATTCGCTTTTATAGTTTTTATACAATGATAAACAGAGACTCAGAGAAAAGAAACAAAACGATATAATCGTAAAAATAAGTAGGAATATACATGTATGTATGTGAAGAAAATGAGAATTGATCTTTTAAAAAATGTGAAGGATTGAAATGTCAAGTTTAGAAGTAAATTGATCTCTTACTTCACATTTCATACGATTGGAAGGCAACAGATATCATTTTCCTATTAGAGAAAAAAATGTACTAATATTATATTTTTTTTGTAAAAAGAACTGTGCTTTATTGCAATGTGCACACTTTGAGAAAAATGACACATGACTACTAATGAGAAATATTTTACAGGTACGAGGTTTTTGAAGGCAAAGGGAAGGGTGACAATTTACTTTCACCACATTACCCGATTTAACTATATTATGCAGCAAAATGGGGGTGGGGGTCAAAAACATTTTCAACTGTTTAAGATTACGTTTGAAAAATGTCTATTGAGAGGTTAGTTTATAGGTCCCTGGTTTGTCCAACTTTTTGTTTTATAATTGTTTTATAGTAGTTTGGTGATGGCAATTCGGTAATATAGTGGAAAAATAGGTTGAAACAAGAACTGAATATTGTCCCTTTCACTCGACATAGGAATTTCGAGTTCGGAGACAGTTTTTTTTTCTTTCTTTTCTCCCTTTTAAAAAATATTTTTTTCTGTTTTTTTTTCTTGTGTAATTTTTTTTCAGACCCCCGATTCTTCCTTTAACAGCAATTTTACGTCCCTGTTTATTTCTAGCAACGTGGAGTATTTCTCACAGTAAAATACTAGTATGTCAGTGTCAACAACATAAAACTTGTCTTATTTTAAAAACTTATCCAAAAAGAATCTTTTTTTCTGGCCTTAATAAAATTAGAACACGAGAAAAAAAAATATGTGTTTTGTCTACCGGTACCTTTCCAAAAGAGCATACTGGACTATTTTAACATTTTTATTTAATCATTTTTACCTGTGGCGATCTATAAGAAAGGTTTTTTTCTCCAAATAGCTATAAAAAAAATTTCATTCCTTCATTTTTGGGGGTATTTTGTCACCATATATTGAGATTATAAACAAAACAAAACGAAAATATGAAATAAACGTGTTAAAAATGTGAAGGATAGAAATGTGATGCCGAAACAGAAATTGATCTTCTTCCTTACATAAATTTGTTCAAACCGCAACACCAGTTACTGTCCTCACTCAAAATTATTGTTTCCACTACTAACTGCAATACAAAATTTTTTTTCTCATTCCTTCATTAATTTGTTTCCAGTCTTCATTATACAATGACATACAGAATTTTAAAGAAACAAATTTAAACAAAATTATTTAACATAAATATTTAGAGAATATGTAAAGAAAATGAAAAGAAAAGAAATAAACGTTTTCAAAAATGTGAAGGATGGAAATGTCAAGTTCGAAAGCTACTTTACCGTTTACTTCATATGTCATCTAAATATTCGAGTAGGAGGCAAGAACCAATATTATTTTCTTTTTTAGAAAAAAGTAAAATGTATATGTATTGTTTGTGAAGGCAAGGGAAGACGACAATTTACTCTGATCACGTTACTCGATTTGACTTTTATGTAACAAAATGGGGAAGGGGATTTCAAAAACAAGATTTTATTTTTAAAAAAATTATTGAAAGGTTGGTTAGCCACATCTTTTTGTTGCAGCATAGTTTCGTCATGGTAATCTAATAATGTAGTGGAGAAATAGGATGAAAAAATCACAGCTCCCTTGCAATTGGACACAGTTTAATTATGGCATATTTGAAGAGGAAGTTAAGTAAACGTGTATAAAAAATGTGATGAATTGAAATTTACGTAAAATATGGTTAGGGAATATGTGAGGAAAAGTAGAGAAATGTGAAGGATGTAAATGTCAGATTGGGAAGATAATGAACCCCGTATAACATAGTTCATCTAAAATACAATTGGTAGGAAAGAACCAAGATCATTTTCCTCTTTAGAAAAAAAGGTTAAATGTATATTTTTTAGTGAAACAAAATTGCAGCTGTATTGCAAACTGCAAGTATTCCATGAGAGAAAAATGACGCATGCTGACTGCATGATAAAAATTTACAGGCACAAGGTATCATGTTTTGAGGGCAAAAGGGGTATGGGTGTGTGACAATTGAACCACACAACCCATCTGACTATTATGCAACAAAATATTAATTGAAGTGGAGACTTTTAAAAACATTTTCAACTGTAGAAGGTCATGCATGGAACATCTTTATTGAAAGGTTGGTCTTAATTTTAGTTATGGTAATATGGCAATAAAGTAGATAAACAGGTTTGAAAAAAAATTGCACCCCCCTAACCCCAAGTGAAATAGGAATTTTCGAAATTGTGGACAGTTTCCTTTGAAAAAAAATTACCCCGTTCAAAAACGATTCTTTTGAGCAACAGTTAACTTTCTCTCAGAGTAAAACATTTGTATCGCGTCGCCATTGTACTCTTATATATGCAGATATTTAAAAGGAAAAAAACCCTGATATTTACATAGGGAATATACACTGTACATGTATGAAGAAAAAATATATGTTTTAAAAAAGTTTTCAAGAAGAAGGATGGTAATGTCAGATCGGGAAGCTTATTGACCTCCTACTGCATATTTCATCTAAAATACAATTGGTTGGCAGTAATCAATATCATTTTAAAATGTGAAACGAATAATATGGTTTTTAAGCAAAGTTTGCAGTTGATGTTCAAAGCGCACGTATTCCAGAGAAAATGACGCACGAAAACTTATGAAACATTTCACAGACACGAAGTATCGTTGTTGAAGGAAAGGGGAGGGGAACAAAAGTTACAACTTTGTTTAGCCATTACACGATTTGACTATTATGCTACAAAATGAGGGGACGCTTTCAAAAACATTTTTATCTGTAGAAGGTTTGGGAAATGTTAATTGTAAGCCCCCCCCCCCCCACTTTTTTATCAAGGTTTGGTCATCATGATTTGGTAAATACATGTAATAGAGAAAAAGGTTAAAAAATCTGAGACACTCTCTTCCCAAGCGAAATAACATTTTTTTTTGTGCAGTGAAATGTAAAAAAAACAAATATATAGTCCTTGAAAAACATAGCCAAATTTAAGCTTAGAATTAACACTATTTTAATAATATCTAACCACGCAGAAGTCTCTATCGAGATTGTAGCTCTACCGGTTTGTACTTATAATAAAGGAAGAGAAAAGTAGCATTTGGGACTTGAAATTTTACAACAGCAGTAAATAGAATAATTGATTCTTGATTAAATCTCTTTTGTGGTAAGATTGCAATAAAAGTACAACTGTAGGAGTAAATTTAAATAAAATTTTACAGAATTTTCAATTTTAGTTACCGTGGCAACATCATTCATCAAAATTAAAAAAAAAACAAAAAAAAGACAATTATATATCTCACTGTAGTCTACTTGTGTGCCAAGTTATATATTGAAATCAGACCAAAACTTTGGGAGGCGTAGCATTTTGTATTTCAATGAAATTTCTATTCTAGTAACCACAGCAACTCTTATCATCGAAATCAAAAATCGTCATATAGAATTATGTATCTTAGTGTAGTGTACCAATTAATATTGAAATCGGACCAAAAATGTAGGAGGAGTAGCATTTTGAAAGTATTTCACTGAAATTTCTATTCTTAGTAACCACAGCAACTCCTTTCATCAAAATCAAAAACCGATATACAGAATTATGAAGTTTTCTAAGTTTAGTTTAGTCTACTTGTGTGTCAAGTTATATTGAAATCAGACCAAAACTGTAAGAGGAATACATGTAGCACTTTGAAAAATTATTTAAAGACAGACAGACAGACAGACAGACGAACGGACGATGGACACATTACTATCGCATAAGCTCTTCTGGTTTCTGACCAGTAGAGCTAAAAATGAACATCACAAATCCCTTTTTTATATATATATTTTCTGAATATATAAAATGATTTTTTAACCATTCTGCTTAGATTCAGAAAAATGACATTACTTTCAAATGATTTTATTGCTTTTTAAATTTTTAATGCCAGAAAAGTTACATTTTTTGAGTGCAGATGTGACTTGACGATGTGAAGTGTTTTGAAACTACCGTTAAGTACAATTTTTAGCGAGGATTTAATTTTGGCATTATTGGCGAGAGTGCTGAGATCGCTAAAATATTTCATCATATCGCTAAAAATTAATTGCTTTTTATTTGTAATAGCATCTTTAGTGAACATTTTAAAATCGCGCTAAATTTGCTTCTCGCTAAAAATACACACCATTTTTTAAGGATAAATCGCTAAATTTGCGTCTCGCTAAAATGTCCACCTATACGGTATTTTTGTTGTCACAAATTTTCATGTGACTATTCAAAATAAAAAAAAGACTGTTCTTGTTCAAATACGTGTAATTTATTTGGATAAAAGATATTAAAGGAAAAACTTTGAAAAAATGATTTATGTGTTCGATGTAATTATATGCAGTGCAAAAACATCATATTAATTGCTCAGTAGTGCTAATAGAAGTGCACTAAGTCATATTTGTTTTGATCTTTTTCATAAGCTATGTGTTTAGATCTAAAAATAAACCTTACAAAAAAATATCACAATTTAAAACAAAAGAACTAGCAGGTTACTTATATTTTTCTAATCTGTATTTTTTTTAAAGTCGGAACCTTTACGCTTCTAGATACCTATATTTTCATATGGACAGCGTGTTGTTTCTGGACTTGATGTTGAAGGGCTTCGAAATGCAGGATTTCCTCAACATATATACCCGTCTTATGTTTAACAAAATATTTCTAAATAAGGTCAAACTACCATAAAAATGTTTATTAATTGTATAATTTTAATCTTTTATAAACAGAACGTACACTGTAGTACATGTATTTAGAAAAAAGGGCCGTTTTACCATTTCTACATTTTTATAACTTGGGGGGGGGGGTTAATGTGGTCTTTCTAAAATTCCCGCTCTGACGACTTCAAATTAAAGTTAAAGCTCGATGAATTATGGAACAAAGTTAAAATTTAAAATGAATAATCTAGTTTTAATTCATTTCAGATAAATAATAAATTAAAGTATTAGACTAAATCTTAACAAATATGAAAATACGAGAATCAATTTAAGAAATTGATTTGATATTTTACGTGTATTATTTAATCTGATAAACATCTTTCAGTTGACTAATATGTATAAAGAAGACAATAAAGTTGATTCGAACTTCGAAACCCAATGTCCACTGAATTCTGAATGGCGTATGACCCCCCCCCCCCCCCACCCCACCACCACCACCAAAGACGCAACCGAGGTTGACAATTGACAATTATACCTGCGTGCAATATTATAATACTATACTGAATGTTTTGTACAGATACATATAACAGAGAACATGGGAGAATAAATTCTGCGTAGTCAATATTTGAAACCCCTGCCACAAAATGGGTTATGGGATAAAAGGGGTCACAGAAAGGTTAGAAAATGTCCATTTCTGAGTTTTCTCATTTTTATGCAAATTTTCATTGATTTCACAGCACATTTTGTTTCAAAAAACTTACAGCACAAGCTTGCCTACCTACCAAAAGTATATATTTCATACACTAGTAACAGATGCATCTTATGTATAAAAATCTCAGACACACTTGTAAGAAAGCTTATGCTCCATGCTTATTGAAGTGAAAAGTGTCTTACATTATCTGCACCCTCTTGTGGCCTCCATGTAAGCTTTGAATCAAATTCAGCGCTAGTTTTAAAATAAGCATCATTATAATTTCGTAACTACATATTATCACAATTTTAAATGTGTTAAGATTTTTAATCAAATAAGGGGCTATACTCGGCCATTACCATACCTTGTCCTTTGCTATGGAATAAAATACATAATCAACTCAGGTTAAATTTAGTATGGAGTATAAAAGATGCATAATGCTCTATTTTCAATTATTTAAGATGTGTGCAGGAAATATTCGATAAAAAGACGGCTGGAGTCTGTCTGTCTGTCCTTTTTACGTCGGTGATGTGTATTAATAGCGGATGACCGACTAAAACGTGGGAGAGAGCGATCTCGGAACTTCCTTCCTTTGATGTAGTGACAATGAGACGTAGTATTTTAAACTCTCCATTGAAATCCTTTAGGTGTTTTACAAGATGTTCTATGAACGAAAGATTCTGGAAGTGTAAGGTAATGTATTAGAAATGAATATGAGTAAACTCTGTTCCTTTTGCCAGTGCTTGTATAATCTATTTCATAACTACAGTATATCATGTATATAGACTGTAATGTACAAATGTCGCTATTATTGAATCAAAATTGGAATTTTGATTTTTTCTTTTATTTTGAATAGGTTAAATTTAAAGAATGTCTACAGAGCCCCCACCTAAAAATAATTGTAGTTTTTTTTTCTTTTTTATTCAAGAACATTAAGCAGTAAAACTGTGATTGTAATAAGCATAACAATCTTTAAACTTCTAAAAATAGTTTTTAAACAATAAGGGTTGGTTTGAAGAAAACCTGCCGCTTGCTTATCAGAAGTAATGATTTTTTATCAGAAGTTAAAACTTTTGAAGCGGGGGTACAACAAGGGTCGGTGCTATGTGCAATTTTTTCTTATTATATAAGAATGATATTATTGTACACATGATTGTATCAACTCATTTACAGAGGATGCATCATTATGGCTACTCGATCCTGCTTTAACTCTCACAAAAGATCTTGTGGGAAAAGGCTACAGACATTTGGGTTGTTGAATGAAATGCTGGAAATTAAAAGTTTACGTCTACGTTAAATTATTAAGAAAGCAAAGTTTTTTCAAAGACTTTCACGTACATGTTTTATGTTGAGATATCTCCAGAAACCCTTTCATATTGAAGTGCATGTACAGGTATTAGGTTCTTTGTTCGGTCTAAGATAATATGTGTACGTATATGTTAATTTTTTTGATTTTTTCACAGAAAATGCCAAAACTGTTTGAAAATGTTTTTTAAGAGTTGGTTCATCAGATATATCCATTTTATACATTGAATTAACTTGGAACTATCATACCAAACAAGATCTAGAATTAATCATTAACGTATATGATTCTACGCGATTTTTCCTTGTAGTTCCGTAGAATTTCTACGAATTATTGCTGCCTTTACTATCAGTACAGGAGCGGATATAACCTTTGCATGACATTAAGTAGAAAAGTGTCCTTGCTACAATAAGATCACGGAACATTACCTGGCAAAATATTGAAAGAACTTTCCTTGTCTATATGCTTAATATACATTTTTTAGTCAATGGTACAACTTTTTTCTTGAATGTTTAGATTTTTTTATGTCTTGACTTTAGTTAAAAATTTAGTCTTTTGTCGGCTTTCTATATGCAAAGAGACTGGAATTTACTTTAAATTTCTATATATATATATTTTTTATTTACAAGTGGTTTTGAATTCTTTATTCTTATATGTTTGCAAATGATATACACGAAACCACCCATAATCCCATATTGTTTCAATAAAATAATATGTATTGGGGGAAAGTAAATACATGTACCAGAATATAGGGGAAAGTTACGGAGAAATTATACATGTTCTTTTATGTAAACGGGCGACTAAATACATGTATTATGAAAACCTTATAAAGTGAAAATTTCTTTTCTTGCGCAAAACAAATATTTCAAAATTCTTCACTAATGTCCGGGCACACGTATTAAATGCTAGCGTTGTTCTTTTTCTTTCATTTGTAGTATACGTCATGTAATTCAAGGACATCTCTAAAGCAGGTAAAAGACTTTCCATGCAATGAGGTGAATAAATTTTCTGAGCATTTATATATGCCAGCAGAATGTTTAATTTCCTAAATTTTATAAAGTTGGAAGTCGTCATAATAACATTACGACTGTGTATCCCATATTTTTACCAATTGTGTCTAAAAGTTCAATTATTCTAGTGAGCATTGGTGAGTAATGGCAACAATATCAAACCCTAAATAAGTCGACAGGCACTAAATTATCCCAATAAACCATACGGTGGGTCTATTGTGGAAAATATTGCAAGTGTAACAAAAGGCAAAACTGGATATTACTCATAATTATTCTTAATGATTTTATCTAATTTTATCACGAGCCGCTAGGCGGAAAATTGTCCGCTGTTACTGTCCTGAGGTTTTCGTCCGGAATTTTCACACCTGTTGCGATAACCAGTCGAATCTGATAACACAGGTAATTTAGAAGTCGACCCCGGGGGCTAAGACTAAGGCATAATATCTGTTGTCGGATTAAAAGATTTACAGATTATTATATATACATGTCATAGAGGCTCTTTCGACTTCATACAAGACTTGGGCGTATATGTATATTTATTATAGTGTGCTGGGAATTTTGCGACCATTGAAACTTTGGTAAGTTGACGGGAATTCTATTAAATTTAATGTATGATACTTATGCGTTTTGAAAATTAAGGGGTTAAAGTTTTAAGAGTCACTTCAATGATCACGTTTCCCTTTATGAAATAATTTTGAATTAATTTTTCTTAAAATAGTTGAGGAACCATCATTTTAATTATTTCTGAGACCTGTTCTTGCAAACATTGTATTTGAGAACTGTGCCCACCGACGGGTTTTGATATTTAAGACAATATAAGATACCGTGTTACTGTACAAGGTTTTGTGTTGTTTTATGCAATTGTTGTTAGATTAGCGTTCATGATAAGTTGTCATCTACTTTAAACAATGCACATTGCCCATCAGAGCAGTAATGACAGCGGGAACCTTTGTCAGTTTTGTTGACAATTCAACGCGGAGATTTAAAGCATTCAATCACAGGTCTTAAGTCGTCAAAATTTCGATCTAGACTATTGATTAGGGGGTCTCTTTTGTCATGTACGAATTTTCAGAAGGTAACAGCTTGTTTTAAGGTAATTTTATATTTTTCAGAAACAGTGTGCAATATATAAGAGAATTTGCGCACGCAGACAAGGCGGTATTTTCGTTCGAGTGCCACGTAAATAAGAGAAGACAGGACCAATAAGATTGCCCTAGGATAAAAAGTCCCGCGACGACGCACATGGGTGATCGCCGTGACAAAACATTTCATTTGCATTAAAGAGTTCATAACGCAGGTATTCTGGACACAGGTAGCACGATATGGCTACCTCTCATTTAGTAGTGACTTTCTGTGCCACTGCTGGCAAGAATGGGGAAGATTTAGGTGTGGACGAGGAACAAATTGTGCTCTTCGTGTATCTATTATTCGACGTACTGAACTGCAAGGTGAGAGGAAACTTTTATCTAAACTTCTACACGTAACCCACTTCAAAACACACACACATAAATACACATATGGCCATCCGGTTTTCATTCACCTGTGTTGAACACGCGGTTTTGTGTACACTTTACTTTTAAAACTTAGAAACTTTTTTTTCCTTCACTTGAGATAAGTTATTTAGGTATGACATTTCTGTACTATTAATCATTCGATACATTACACTCGATCTAAGTGAATAGACATACCAGAAGTATGTAAACACAAGACGGTAGACCCCTTCTTAACTAAAAATAATCACGTTTACTCTGGCCTATTTTTACCTGTCGATAGGTGTGTAGTGTTTATTTCACTTTGTACATTTCATGACATTTTGACTAAAACTCCCCAAAACTTAATTCTGCATTAATCACTCGCCATATGGTGTCTTTAAATGTGTCAATGTACGTTAATGTTTTCACAGCAGGTTGAAATTGGGAAGTGTTCACACGATTATTAATGTACCATATACAAGCAAAACCGGCTTTATTGACAAAGCACAACAAATGACTCATCTTGACAACATTTTTAAAAGACATTTCCTCTTACTTTTATTTTATATTTTCTTAGATTAACCATTCTATTTATGATTTCATATAGGTAGTTGCAGTACAGCAACATTATGTCAAGCCTCAACCCTCTGAGACCACAGAAACAGTGCTTACAGAAGAATGTAAGACAGAGACTGGTCTGAATGAGGAAGCTGTCAAACATTCTCAGCCTCTAGAACACATCCTGGATGAGGTGAGATTGTTTACATTTTTACATCCCCCTCCCTATGAAGTTTACATCCCGGTGTATATTTCTTATCAAGCCCTCATAAGCTATCTATTTGACAACCATCGAAAAACCTCTTACTGATATTTATTCCATACTTAATGCCCTTTTATGTTAATATTTACCACCCAGTTCTAGATACACGCGTACGAATATCCACGCGACTTTATGAGTGTATATTTCATTTTTGTTTACTCCCCCAATTCAGAAGTGAACATTGTTGTATGCCTGTACAATCTTAAGCAAACAACATCAGCTGTTGATTGACAAACATCCAACGGAGCTAAATAATAATGCAACAATGGGTTCACCATTCATATATACGTATAAATATCTGCATTTAAATTCCTTGCGAACGTTCAATTTGCCTTCAGATTTAGACTCAGGGAGTAAAACCACTGCAAGTGAAACTGTGTCAGTCCGTCTCTGAATGACATTTTCTCGCCTGACTTGCATGATAAATGATTGTGTTAACGTCAGGAGAAAATATTTTTTGGATAATTAGATACATTGCGAGGACAAATATGACATATACCGTATATCTAATTTTCCAAAAACTTGAGGGACACTAATGATTTGTGAATAATTTATTGCTGCTTTAATTATCAAATGTCTCCACAAAAAAAACTAATAATCAAATTAATTTGCTGTAATTTATTTTGGTGAATATTTAATAAATGACCACTTGCTCTGGCGCATTTGGAGTGCCCTTTTTCCATATTCTTTCCAATCGCAACCTGTCGTCAACTTTTTTCCAATCGATGACGTACATTTTAGCCCATACATTCGAACATCGTGTTGGTAACATCTTGTCCAACAATTCTTACCGAGAGGAGAGGTACTGCTGATGAAAAGCGGCGGCAGCTGGTCAGATGGAATATTTATATCGTTGGGAAATAATTTCTATATATGGCGTATTCAGCAAAGTTATGGATGAATTTTGCCTTTTCACTTTGATAACGATTGTAACATACTGCCGGCTACACGTGTCTCTGGGTTGAATGATGAGGAAGACACAAATAGCGAAAATGTACAATTATATGATACAGATATAAATTGTCCAATTTTGTGAATTACTTATAAATGTCATGCGAGTAATAGAGACTTGGGACCTAAACAGCTGACTTTTGCTTGTTTCAGGGGGGAAATTCGGTCAGGGATATTTTTTTCTTTACCCATGACATCTTAAATTCTAAATGAGGGGATAAATAGCCAAGGGGTTGCTGTCCCTTTTTAGAATTATATAAGAGAATACACCTGTTAAGATTAAGCAGGTACTCATAAAATATCTAAGGGCACCTGACTACTTTCAACGTTATCGTAATTCTCTTAGTGTCATGAGAAAAATGAAACCTGTCCTAAAATGTAACAGGCAGACGACAAGTTGTACTGCTACAGACAACAGAAAAAACGTCTGCAAAAAACTCCATGTTGTAAAAAAACTCCACAAAAGTTTACACCAAATTCAGCTGCAGATTAGTGTAAAGAAATAAATCAAAATAATAAGGCTCTGAAAGAAGGAAAGAAGGTCAATCTGTGTGTTGATTGATGGTCAAGATCTTTTTTTTTTTTTAAATTATCCATAGACATTAAATAACAGTCTGGTTTGGTAATGTCATCATATAGCCCTATCCATAAATATGTTAATGTAACAAATATTTTACGAACTATCCAACTCAAAGAATGCATGTATATAAACATCCCATGGTTTTTTTCTGACATGCAAGAGCACCATTTCCCCAAATAAAGTAAAACGAAACTCTGTATTGATACATTTGTGTCATAGTTGATCCATTGCAATATACTTAATGCAAGTTTATTTTTCATTCACAGTTCGACAGATTTTTGTCTTCCAAGGGAGTTCACCCTGAACACGGAGGGAAATCTTTCTGTGTGTTAACAGACGGACAGTTACATCTGCGCCAGTGTCTTCATCCAGAAACCACAAACAAAAACATTTCACTGCCCTCCTATTTTTATAAGTTTTACGACTTGCGGAAAGAATTCAAGAAGTTCTACAAAACAGATAATATACCCAATATCAAATCTATGCTGGACTGTATCCTTTTTTATGCAAAATTTATACAATGAAGAAATCTTGCGATTGGAATTTGTGAGTATTATCATGTGCATAACAAATTATCTGACTTATTTATAACAAATTTAAAAATAACACTGTTCGAACTTACGGGTAACTCTTCAATTATTTTGAGCCTCCATATTTCATTTAAAATATTTCATATCGCGTTTCATCTCTACATATTTATTCAAAAATATGTTACGGTTGTGCCTTTTGAATTTCTCCCAGTAGAGCGTAATTATTAAACACCCAGAATGGCATAGTTATTCTAACCTGACGTTTTAATTAGACCTCTTAAGAAAGAGCGGAAAAAAAGTTTGATAATGCTTGTTCCGAGTAATTCACACTCATTTTCAAAAGTCGTGAAATACTCTAATACTTTTTAAGCTATTGTCAAAAGTTTTCTCGTCAACATTTCTGTTTTAAAAAAATTGGTCGCGGTATATCGATAAGTATATCAGAATTCCTCTTAGCTGAGTAAACCAAAAGTTGGCGTTATACATAACTAAAAGAATTAAATATATTCATGAAGGCACCAAACAAAGAAGCAAAATTAATGAGAAAAACAAACACACGGAATTAGGAGAAACAGGATTAATCGCGAAAAGAATGGAAAGTGTAATTTAAAGTCCCCAAAATGAAAGTACAATCCGTTGATGTTTAGTCAGGTTGGATTAGGCTGAGCACGGGTAGATCGGGGGACTGCTATCCTTTGAAATAGAAATAGGTTTACAGATTATACGTCCAACCAGTGTTTATTTAGCCGATTACCCCAAAACCTGTCGTAATCGTTCGTGGAATGGCTACTACTGTACCGATTACTGTTGAAACCTACATGTACGTACTGTGTGTCGATCTTTGCCCGAATACACACATTTGTTTTATGGAGTTTTTGTTGACCATCGATCATAACTAATATTGCATTCTCCACGAATGATCTTTTGTTTACCAGATAGGAGTTTTAGTCATATCTTTTGGGGGAGGGGGTGTTAAAGTTAATTTTATGATAGGAATAGATAGGTTGCAGCTGATCAAGCAGAAGTTTTGCAAAATTGATCCATGCTTTAGTCTTTCTCATATCACAAGAAACCTGAAAAACATTGATAAACAAAACATTTAGTAACCATAGCCGTTTATGCGCATTTATGCTCATTTTCTTTAGACATAAGCCACTACAATTACTTTCGGAAATCCTCGTCATAGCGATGTTGTTGATTTCTTTGTTTGCTGGCAAGGCCAATGTTGGGTAAAATTCGCCCTCATCCTTGTTTGTCATAGCTGTGATGTCTAGTGATAACTCGGTATTGTTTGCATCACTCCGGGTAGTGTACCCGACCCCTTCCTGATTTAAGATTTCCTTATCAGTATCTGAATGCAGTGAAACAACCTCTTCTGTGAATGGATTATTCACACAGCTATTTTTAATTTAGTTTATGAGCTTTCCTATGAGCCCCCCTGTAAGCGTTCTTTTTAGATTTTCTCCTATACCAGAGTGTTTTAGATTCTTCTTAAGGTTACATATAAAAACAGTCATGTTAATAAAAAATGGAGGCGATTTTGTACAAGTGTCCGATTTGTTTTTGTTTCTCCTTTGTTTGCAAGGAAAGGCAAATTGTGTGTGGTTTGTGGCCATATAACAAGTTATGTGTCATAAAGGAACTGGAGATGGGGCTTTTATATTCTCGTAGCCATACATTTGGACAGGGTTTGGCTCGACGATATCTGTCACATCTGAAGATTCAGGTTGACCATCGCCAGAAATATACCATCTTGTCCCAAGGATAAAAGCTAAAATTCTTTATCAAAACACACACACCCCTGGCTCCATCCTTTATGTTAACCATCACTGACTTCCTAGATCTCTCTGATTATTTGCCCGAGGTTGCTATGCAGCAACATTTTATATGGTCGCACAACTCGGATTGGAGTAATATAAACTTCGAAAATAAGATTATTTACATGCGAAAGACAGTAAAGAGATTTATGCAAGTTGATGAACAATTTATGCTAATTAATGTAAAAATAATCACAGCTTTATGTCAATTTCTTCGTGCATTAACCTTGGAGGAAATGAAGAGAAACAAAAGTGTTCAGCTTTCAATTTTTAATGCAGCTCAGATATGAAGCAATATTAAAATTTAAGTGCATTATAGAGAGAGATATGACGATTTCCTGTACTAAGACAGAGATTTAAGATTTCTTAGTAGATGTTCATCTATTTTTTCGTGGGACGAAGATCTCTTTGCCCCAGGATATACGTTGGTGACAGCGCTATGCTTGATTGTATTCAAGCTATCTTGGTAGAAAAAGTCACGGTTTGTGAATTTACATTGCCTAAGGCTTTCTTAAACATTTAGAAGCTTATACATACTAAAAATTTATTTTTATAAATGTAAATAAAAATACCGATTTCCCTTTTTATTTTCATTTGATAAACAGTCTTTGGATGCGGAAAATGGAGGAAATCTTAATTTTTATATGCGATAACATGCGACTAGGATTTTTGTGAAAAGGTGTCTTCTGATTTTCTTCTTTTTTGAAATAATAAATACGATCACGTGATTTTAATCATGTTTATAGTTTATGTATATGTAGTTGCTCACACTAGGTATTTTAGCATTCACTCTTTTTTGTTTCTTTTGCTGATCGCATAGCGGTTGTTTGATATTACGTTCAGACTTGCTCAAAAAAACTTTCTCATTTTCTTTTTGACGACAATTTACCATTCTAACCCCTTTGTCTTGCTTGACCCAGGCGAAGTTTGATGTCACTTGGTTCTTTGTTTTTTTTGACATTGGTGGATGAGTCTCTACTATTGTTGTAGAAGGTATCCTAGTTTCAATTTCTGCGAGTCCTTATCTCTTTTCATTAAGCGTAAATCTTCCAAGTTCCACACAATGACTGTTATCAGAAAGGCCATCTTCTATTGTCATAAAGACCCCCAAACTAACACAAAAACTGAAAGTTTTGGTTCCAGATCACAAATAATGCAATCTATCAGATCAAAGAAAAGCTAATCTCAAAAATATTTTTCTAATTTAATGACTTTGGTTAAAAAGTTAAAAAGAATATATTGTGGTACACTATATTCAAATTTGTGGTCGAGAAATTTTTAAGGGGAATGTGCAAGATACGTAAGACTGGAATTTTAAAGACAAGGGTATCGATATCGACAAAAGCACAATAGCTGATATTGAGGATTGATTTTCTGTAGATCGAGGATCTCCAAGTTTTGGGAGAGGGCTTTGTTAAAACTCGAGTAAAACCGTTTCTTAGCCGTGAAACGTGAAGTCGTCGAAGACTTTAGGCTTATCGTATAAGACAAATGCTCGAGAATCTTAAAATCTTTATCGAAGTCCCTTTCTTCTGCAATTTATTTTGTTAAAAGTGATCATGTGTCATTGCTCTTACGATTAAAGTCTTGGCGGTGATCCGTCAGATTGCACCGTAACTTACATAAAGATACTTCGTTCTAAACATAACTCATTTACATAGGTATTAAACAACTTGAAAAATCGATCTTGTACATGATACATGAATTTGAGGGGGGAAAACATGTTTTACACTACTTAAAGAAGACAACAAAAACATTCAACAACTTGTATTCTTCCAGGAGCAATTTTTTTTGTATGTTGTGAAAATATCTGTACAAGGGAATAGATCTTGATATTTTGTTTTTACAGCTTACAACTAAATCCTTAGTAAATGCCCTTTAGGAGAAACTTAACTTATTCCGTACACACTGATAAAACAAAACATTCCCTTGTCAGAACGGTTTATTCGGTGATTACTCAAGTTTTTCGCCCCAGGGATACACAAAAAACACCTTCCATCCATCCATTCCGAACCGAATAAATCACTTTATCCTCGGTCATACTAGCTGTTCCTTGTTTTCAAAAGTCATACATGCATTTGTTTTATTTTAACGTTGACATCAAAACAATCTTCAAAAATAATCTCTAGTTGACTATAATACTACAAAAGAAAATCGCCACGGCGATTACGAAAAAGGATATTCATGGCTCCATTTTATTTTTCTGTCGTCCCCTTTTTCGCAAATGAATGTTTCTTTAAAAAAAGGTGGTTTCTTTTATTGTTTACACACTGCAGTGCGTTTATGTCTTCTAAAACACCCATGTCTTTTAAAGATGTAACTTGACATAACTATTTAATGGATGTGTAAATATAGTTTTGATAATCATCGTTCGCGTTTATTTTTTTGATCTATTTGATATCAGCACACACATTTTTTTTTCGTGGGGAAGTTTTTTAAATATCTTAACCACTACAATAAATTGGAAGTTAATAATTACATTTTAATTTGTTTGAAGTATTACACCCATACTGTGAAAAAAATTCATATAATAAAATATAAAAGATCTTTCAATTACTAACGGAAATGTGAATGGGTTAGTATTTTTCCTTGACTCAATCCATTAGATTTAGGATTACAAGAGGACAACTCTGTGGAATATGGAATTCGACAATGTCAAGAAATGGCGAACGTTCTACACAGATTAATCAACGATGGTAAATATAACATTCTTTACCCCCCCCCCCTTTGTCTCCCGATTTTAGAATGCCAGTTGTTACGTATAGGACAAATAGCAGATTTTCTTCTTCTTCTTGTGTAGTAACAATTTCAAGGTCTAAAAAGAGGACTATAGTTTTTTTTACGTTTGAGTTCACACTCGCATTTTTAAATGTCTTTGAAGTCGACATCTATGTTTGCAGCTTTGTCACTTTGCTAATTGATATATCCAAATGTCACAGACATATCACACAAAAATAATCGTGTGTTGCAGTTGTGAAATTTATTTAGTTACAAAACAAAATTCATCAGCATTTTTAAACAAAAGACATAAAAACAATGCGTTTTGCAAATTTCACGCATATCAATTCCATATATCTGTTAAATTCTATCTGTTATACTTTTCAGAAAATGTAAAAATCGTTATCTTGGACAAAATTGATCTCTTTAGCAAGATACTGAGATCATAGATATTTGTCTATAGCTTATAACAAGTTCTGATTTTTAGTCTGATTAATTCCATTGGAGACTTTATTAAAACAAAACAGCAAGATACTGTCAACACGTTAGATAACTATACAAGATAAAATAGCGGTTCTCAGTCCGTAGATGTATTGTACATTTCCTGATCTTCATCTACCACATGCGAAGCTACACAATGTGTTTCTATGTGCTCTTCTTTTAATTGTAGGGCACGTGTTTGGGGAACCAGAAATAATAAACGAACGTTTAGAACCCGGTATATGGTAAGCGCTGTAATCACGATATTTTGCGACATCTGTCCCTTTTACGGTAGTCGTGACTGCTACTTTGGCAACATGTTGAGCGCAAGCGCAGAAAATCAATATTTAGTCATTTTGTTAAATAAATAAAAATAAGATCATTGGATTATCACTTACATTTGCGCAGCTGGCAGCATTCAATAATAGTTAAATTAAACCTTCTTATTAATTAATTTTAGTAATTAGAAAAACTGATGCCTAATTCAACATGTTCACAAACCCAGTTATTTACGCACATTTTTACATTTATAAAAACATACTTCTCTGTAAAAAAAATGTGAAGAAATTCAACCAAAACATATTTTTATTCATTCGAATGATTATTTAATAATACCATTGCAGCAGTAAATCGGACATCGTGGATGACAACCATGTTGTTCGAGCTCGCGGTCTTCCATGGCAGTCTTCCGACCAAGATATTGCACGATTCTTCAAAGGATTAAACATTGCAAAGTACGTCCTTATATCATCTATTAGATAAATAATATTCCTTGATGAAATAATAATTAAGTACTTAAGTTAACAACTGTCCTATTTCCTCCAACAGAGGTGGCGTAGCGCTTTGCTTAAGTCCACAGGGTAGGAGAAATGGGGAAGCATTAGTGAGATTAGAAAATGAAGAAAATAGAGATCTAGCACTGAAAAGACATAAACATCATATTGGACAGAGATACATAGAAGTATATAAAGCCACAGGAAAAGATTTTGTTAACGTTGCTGGTGGTAAGTTTTATCAAGTTAGGGTTCATTCTAAGAATTATATTGAAAGAATTGGCTTATTCAAAGGACTTATTTGAATACAGAATTGTTATATATAATTCAGATCTCAAAAATGATTGACAACTTGTTTTCAGGTAGTAATTCAGAAGCGCAAGCATTTCTTTCAAGAGGGGGACAGGTCATTATACGCATGCGTGGATTGCCATTTACAGCCACTGCGCAACAAGTGGTATGTATCGAAACCATCTATTTGCAGGAACTACATTATATATACAGGCTTTTATTATTTAGGATTTAAGCATACACAGAGTCCTTCATTTACTCTGCAAAACTTTGCATATTTATAACTACTTAGTATGAACTCAGATTACCTATGCATGATGTATGTACAAAATTTGCTTAACATGATACATTTTTCAGCATGCGGTTTTAGCAAAATTGCTAAAACATTTTCTGAGCTGAATACAGGTAAGTTGAAGGACCCCAATAAGTAATATTCATAAAAGGGAATGCGTGTGGACGCTAAGGGAGGTTACGGTTATAGGGGAGATAATTCATGTTTTGTCGCCATATTGGATATGGAAATTTTGGTGCCAGTGATGATCCAGTTGTATTGCAAGTTTTCCGACGGTGCGGGGCAGTTAAGGGTTGGTTGCAGGCTACAACTATAATTACTCAGATATCTTCACCTTAGGAGTGAAGCGGGGTATTCGTAGTAACATACGATTTACAAATGAAATTAATTCTTGGTAAATAGGTCATATATTCATTCATTCTATCAGATCGGAGGTGTTTCTTCAACTATTTGAGGCGGAATACAAAAAAAAAATGGTGAAAATAATCAATTTGCAAGCTGTATAAGCAATTTAAAAGTTTTTTACCTGACAACGTTTATAAATTCATTTTTAGAAAGAGATGGTTCTTTATATTTGGCATTTTCTAGTTCATTTTTAGCTTATAAAGTCTTTTTTTCTAAAGGAGGTATAGTTATCTCACAGTAGTGGAAGGGCGCAGTGCATGTTCACAAGAAAAGAAGGGGGTCATTTATGTCTTTGTGTAGGACCAATCTCTTTCTAACAACCCAAAAAGTCACTTCAAACTAAGTTGCTTTGAAACACCTCTGTTGAAACTGAAGACGTTCTGATATTGGTATCTGCAGGACTTTGGAGGGCTCTCATCTCCGTATTGTTGTGTTGGTATATATCATATGGGGTTTTTCATTAATCACTAATAAACAAGTTGTGCTTAACAAATTAGTAGTAACAAATACCACTGGGAAGGAAAATAATGTACTACAGGCTTCCAGGTATAATTATATTTGATATTTGCCAAAAAAAAACAATCATAACACATAAAGCTGTTCCATCATTGAAATGTTTTCGGTCAATCTTTGCCATCGACTTCGTCAGAAGGAAGGATGGCACAGCCTGCAGATACTAATTTACACTAGCTTATGATATTGGTGCATGATGAAAGCATTGTCAAAGTTGTCGTTGCTATTATCTGTCTTTGCGCTTACAGCTAGAGTTCTTTGCCCGAGAGCCATCCGTTTCGGTGTTGGATGGAGAAGAAGGGATTCTCTTTGTCCACTATCCTGATGGAAGATCCACTGGTGATGCTTTTGTTCTTCTTGCCTCAGAAGAAGATGCAGTTTCAGCACTGAAGAAACACAGGGAGATCATGGGAACACGCTACATTGAACTCTTTAAAAGCACTACTGCTGAAGTTCAACAGGTATTGATCAGTATTGAAGAACAGACTGGTTTAATGGTTGTTGATTCAAAACAAGGAGTTTTAAAACGTTTTGATGGAATTTTTTTTCGAATATTTGACCTAAGGTTTATTTCTGAAAACAGGTTCTCAACAGAAGCATGGACCCAAGGAACCCAGAACCCCAGGAAACCCCTCTTCCAGCAATAATCACCCAACTTACTCCCCAAAGCCAGCTTCCTTACATTCCTCAAAGCCTCATTACAAGCGGTACTCGTCGCGACTGCATCCGGTTACGCAACATTCCAGGTGGCGCTCAGGTTACAGATATTTTGAACTTCCTGGGCGAATTCTCTCAGTTTATAATCTTCCAGGGTGTTCACATGGTTTATACAGCACAGGTACAATTAAACTTCATTGCTCTCAGGCTTGATTTTTCTGAAAATACAAAGTAAAACATGTTACCAATACCTAAATCA
Organism: Saccostrea cuccullata; assembly: GCF_032062105.1. NCBI lineage: Eukaryota > Metazoa > Mollusca > Bivalvia > Ostreida > Ostreidae > Saccostrea > Saccostrea cuccullata. The sequence goes on from NW_026919712.1 coordinate 113,776, forward strand.
ATCTTTGAAAATAATGCAAAATTTGTGTTTCTCTAGGGAGAGCCTTCAGGTGAAGCATTTATACAGATGGATTCAGAGGAGTCAGCACAGCTGACAACAATTAATAGAAATAAGAGACACATGGTGTTTGCCCAAAAGAAAAGAATTATTGACGTCATACAGTGCTCTGGGGAGGATATGAATCTCGTATTGACTAATGGTATTCCCACAACGTCTATACCTTCACCACCACAAATACCTTTTATACAGAGACCCATTCTTTCACAAGGTAACAACTTCTATTTAATTATAAATTAACTGATTTTATATTTTTCCACTAAGGATTTCTATCAGACAATGATGGTGTACTCCACTTTATTTCAGGATTGACTTCCTTTCCCTCCCCAACTACGCCCACACTCATTCCAACGTCTTTGCCATCACTGCAGCCGGCATCATTGCCCATTGCCCACTTGCCACAGCATCTCCAGACGGCCGCCTTCCCGCCAACCATGATGTCTGCCCCCCTTGCAGCAGCTCCAAGACCTGCCTACTTTCCCCAGATTGTTTACTGGTACCCTAGCCCTCCTATTTCTCCACAAACCTATGTCACACATACAGGGCCTCCCACGCTTGTCGTATTGAGAGGCCTTCCCATCAATGCACAAGTTCAAGACATTTTGAACTTCTTTCAAGGTTTTCCAGAGGTATGTTTAGGTCCATATTCCAAATTTAGAAATCATTTGAAGTACTTGTCATTCAAGATCTTGAAAATTATAAATCACAAACATTGTGATTTGTTACCTGAAAACAAAATAGAGAAATGATTTTGAACAATGCTAAAGGAAAACCTAGTCTATTTAAAACAGGGAAATGTGTGTGGATATGCGAATAGGATGGAGCCCTGTATGTTTGAAGAGTGTGCATTTGAATTCTAGCTTATGTATTGCTTCTAGAGTGTATCCATAGTTACCTATAGTTTCTGCTAACCGATAATCAGTACTCTTGAAATATTTCACTAACACTTTTTTTCGAAATATGGAAAAATAAATTGCTGTTATTAGTGCACAAGCATATGAAAGCTCATTGCAATTGTAAAAAAGATCGATGAAAAGAGCTTAAAATTAAATTACAATTACGTTGAGCTTAATAGTAGTTGAAGCTATACTGCACAGCACCTCAGAAATTATGATTAAGAGACCATGTATTTGTGAATTTGACTTTTATATGTTTCATGTACACCTGTACATGGTGGAAGTTTTCTACTAATGTGTGAACAATTTGTTCTAAAATAACCTGAGTTGAATCATACTATAATTACACAGCCTTATACTCACAATATCATATGATCCTTTCTATATCCTTCTGTTGTAGCACTTTATATCATACATGTATTTATTGTAACCTTCTTAAACTTTAAAATTGGCATGTTCAAACTGGAAAAGTTAATTTAATTTTTAATTCAAGTATATTTAGTGAAGATATTGTAATTAAAAGTGGCATGGAAATATGAATGATTATATATCATTATCAAATTTATATCTTACGTCATCACTTTTCAACTTCTGTATGAACAGTAAATCTGTTAGTGGAAATCCTTGACGAACGGCTTGAATAAAAGGTTATTATATTTTTGTCTAGGTAACCCCAGAAAACATTCAGATTCAGATTTTACCAGATGGAAGACTTACAGGGGACGCCTTGATTTCCTTCATGACACGGTCGGAAGCAGAGCGTGCAATAGCTCAGAGAAGCAAACATACAATTGGACAGTGTGTTATAGAGCTGTTTCTAGCCTAAATTGACATGGGTAAAGTACGCAGTGTGAAAAAATTAGTATGAAAAGAAAGAAAATCACACAATGTGTTCAGACATTCCAGGGTCCAAATAGATATGTTTATTTTAGTAATTTTATGATGTTTATTGTATTATAATTGTAAAGATATATAAATCTGCTAATCTCTTTTTTTTTTCTTGAAAAGATCTTGCATATTTTAACTTAAAATAGATCTGAACACACATGGCAAATCTAGCAATATTTTATATATATTACTTCCAGTCAAATTCTTGCCTGTCTCACTTCTATTTCCGACTATTTTGCCATGTTTGTATTTTAAGAGTTGTTAGTAGAACAGATTACTGCAAAAAAATATGTTGCTACATGTAATTATTCTTGTTATTAGTGCTGCGATAAATTTATATTTTGTTTAATTTCTTGAAAAGTAAAAAGAAATATTTCAAGTAACTATATATTATTGATATGCATATATAAGTGCCTACATTTGAGTATTGAGTCAAGTATTGTTATACCGTTTTACAATTTACGAAATGATTGTGAATACGCGTCATGTTTATTTTGTTTTTGTTTTTATTGTTGTTTATGTTTATATCAAAACATATCACTCCATGACAGCCTTTGATATTTTGTATTTTTTATCCATGCTTGAAAATAAGACCCTTTTTAAAGAGAATTATCTTGAAGCAAGGGATTTTAATGATAATTTGTCATAAGTCAAAACTTTACAAAAAAGAAATTCTATATTCCAAAATCAACGTATAACTGTTATAGTTATCTATTTTATGCAAAAAAAAAAATTCTATGCAATATCAAGAAATCAAACATAAATTTGAATGTTCTAGTCATATTTTGTTGTTTAGAATTTATTACATGTAATATACTAACTGATAGTAGTAATTATATACTGAGTTTATAGCAAGCGCATGATAATTTGATTTTTTGAGGTTGTGATTATTAATTAACGTGTTGTATATAAGCCATGACAGCTATTTTTAGCCATAGGGATTATGCACTTTTGCTTTGAGAAAATTATGAATACAAATGTACATGTATAGATATTACAATTGTGCAATATCTAAAATAAGAATCGCTTTAATTTTTTAAAAAGCTGTTTTAGATGATCTTGATATCCTTTTCTTACACCAGAAATTTGAATCTTAAATAACTAGAAAAGTTTTTGAGAAACAGTTTTTGATTTTTGTCTTTTATTTTTTTTTTCTTTGGTTCTTCTTGAAGAAAGATTTTTTTGAATTCAGATAAATTATAAATAATTCTATAGATATACATTATTTTAATGTTACCTTGTCTAGATTTACTGATATTTGTTAACATGATCATTCCTACGCATAATTGTTGTACATTTTTGTAAAAAAAAAAAATAATAATAACTGCTGATGTATATGACTCTTCCCACGATGTTTTGTAGAATGTTGTAGATAAGATTGTAGCAATGTTAGATTTAGAACTTTATATATATACATTATAACATCAAAACTATAATTTTCCATAAAAAATGGCAATAAACAACTTAGAATCGCAGTGGTGGTGGTGCTGTATTGTTTTGGTGTTGGTGGTGGCTTTTTTGCTTGAATTTATTCTCCATTATTACGTGGAATTGCGCAATACACTCAGTTATTTTATGCCATAGCACTTGTGTGATTTCAAGAAGAAGGGAACAAGCACTAATATCGTAAGAGCATTTTATGGTGGCAGTGTATTTATACATATCATTTTTTAGAGTTATTTGCTCTTGATATTTTTGTTCGGGATGGGCGTTTATTTTTTAATTGGGGATTGCACAAGCGAGTGCAAGTACTCACACAATTTTACCAGGAATACCTTTGCCAGAGGTTTCATATCATTTTAACACAGACGTATTTTAGACACGTGTTTAATTGTGCAATAAGGATTATGGACAATGTTTTTTAAAATGGTTGAGGCATTAAAATTAGTTGGGTTTTAAGTTTTGGAGGTGTTTTGGTGCACATTTGCTTTCTGTGATATATTTATTTTTAAGTTTTTAACACCTTTTTAAAGATTTTTATGAAATATATATTTATTAAAAACTTATTTAAAAAATATATGAAAATATGTCCATGTCTTTATTGACAATTAAACCGGAAATGGTATAAAATGTGTGGGTATTGTGCGCAACTTCCCTTTTTGTGATGTGGATATGGTACGGTTGCTCGTGGAGCCGGTGAAGGTGAACTTAGTTTCTCTTTGTGCTAAAACCCCCCAGGAAAACTAAACGGAATGAATTTACTCTTGTGGAGTCTTTGGTGCGTCACGGTTAAAAGAAGGTGGTACTTCAGGCTTTTACTAAAGGTGGCCAGTCCTTATACACGAGTGCTGCAAACCTTAAAATATTTAACACGTTATTAGCTTTGGAAGGCAAGATGTCATGCAGTTGCAAAGTGCCATACCGTTTTTAATATAATCAGAAATACTCATATCAGTTTCCAAATACTTCTTAAAAAACAGCATATCAAACACACTTGTTAATTTGTCTCAACAAATTGTCATCTTGCTGCTGGTTTTATACCTGTGCAATACAAACCTCTAGCTGACCTCGATCTAATCAGAGTCAAAACGGAGCATGCGGTGACTAGTCAATGGAATAATGTTGCATGATTTTACTATTTATTATTCCTACATATCACTTTGTCGTTTGTTTTATTCACCCATTTTTTTTTTTCATATTTAGATTGTAGAAAATGTCTTTTTAATTATACATATCTTTATTTTTAACGCGCCAAGCTTACATTATCAGGTGACTAGAAAAAAAATAACTAGTCGGTATTGCTTATTCATCACTGCTCAATGTGATGATGCAAAATTCACTGAGCAATGGCCACAACACTTTATTTGTGTTTTGTAAGCTTGGAAAGTGGTATGTGTTCAGAAATATATATATATATATTTACATATTCTATGGGCAAGTGAAATATTCTTGTCCCAAATGTTAATGTATTACGTTGCATTTACAGTTTTTATTATTTTATGAAATGTCGCATTATTAAGAATAAAATATAGTTAAGTTGATCAATGCATTCTAATGGTTGCAATTGGGTGTAGATCTTGAAAAATAGATAACAAAGTATAATAATTACATCATCTTAATTTTCTAAGTCCTTGAAGCATATAGGATTTAAAATACATTTGATTGTAGACTTTTGGCTGTTGAAAAGTTGTTCAAAGAGAGTGCGTTGTCATCTCTTTTGCTGCTTTGCTTTTTCATCAAGAAAACCCAGAAATGTAAGAACATATTTTAAAGATCAGTCTACATTAATCGTGTTCTGAGTTTGTTTCGCAGACACTTACCGTCATTGTTTTCAGACAAAGGTTATATTTTAAATACTATCGGACTATCTTCTATCATTTGCTATCTAAGGTGCAGAAGTTCTGCGTCTTGATAGCATTTGGCTATTGTTGGACTTCTTGTGTTACTTCTGGCTAATTGTTCTGCACAATGAATTGATTGGATCTTATCATTGTTTTAGCGCACCAACACCTCGCTGTGATGATCAGCATGGACTTGTTTTACTTTGCTGATATCCCATTGACAAATTATACTATTTCGAGCCGCTTCATTTTGAATAGATTTTTTACAGGCGTATTGTTTAAAGGTAGACTTGTAAGATATTTATTTCAAACATTTCGAAGATGGATCAACAATTATCTCTTGCAATGAAGTTGGAGGGTATATGTTATGGGTTTGTTAGGGTGAGTGATTGAACGTTTGAGCAAGTAATACCTTATATCGGGATTGATATGCTTTTTTGAAGGGGATATTCCGCTTTATGGCGGCCTTCTTGTGGTGTATGTGAGATACACATGTTTTTGGACATAAGTTCTCTACCAGTAAAACAATATACTATGTTTAGCTACATGTAGACGCCCAAGGAAAGATTTCGGAAGACTACTGAAGATCACAGTATTCAATTTGTTAGATAACGACTTCTCGTGTATCCCCTTTACAACTGATACAATAACTGCAACGCAGGGAAATTTGTAGAAGCATAGACCAATAATACATGTTTCCTTCGTGAAACAGAAAGATTGAAAAGGAATTACGAAATACACATTAAACAAAATAAAATAAAAGATTAATTTCTGATCTTAAACACAATTGTCATATAAACGATTTAAAAAGATGCCTTCATTTGAAAAACTGATTTCTACACAACATATAGGGAAAAACAATTCTTTAAAAAGACAATTTCAGATTTATTTGGCGTTTGTTATATTTTGTAAGAAATCAAGAATCAATTTATCTAATTTCAAACCTTTATTTTTCTCTTCTACACAAATATCTTAAGTTTCTTGTTTTTAACTAACCATTCTATATATACCTTATTATTTCTGCTCTGCCATTAGTTCATATTACCCCTCATGATATAATGCATATAAAATAATAGGACTCTTTAGTTTGATAAATTAAATATTAGATCACACAAGTTATTAAGCAAGAGATTAAAAAAAGATGTTCAACATCTTTTAGTACAATTTATTATTAAGTTTCAATCGTCCTTGCTGTTTAAACCGTGGAACGAAGGAACATAACTCATTATTTATTTATGAAAGAAAACCTTTTTTATCCTCATTTATGAAGTTTTCAGACAAAGAAAAGATTATCAGATATAGATTGTTAAACGTATGATTTTCCGAAGTCTTGTCCCGAGACCTTATTGTTGAACCAATTGGGTATTAAATGCAACTTTGAAAACGGATTGCCTAGATATCCAGAAAAAATAAAATTATAATTTTGTAAATTTAACAAATTAATCACCCTCTCTACACCAGTGCAAGTGTTTGGCCATGGAGAAAATATATTCTATAAGGCTTCTTTAATTAATTTTCACAATATGGTACGTGGCATTTACCTCCAGGAAAAATAATCAAATATAACACAGTATTATTGAATAGAAATCACTGTCGTTTACTTCCAAAGAGACAGTACATGTAAGTAACATTTTCATTTAATTTACCATGGCCTTTTAAAACGTTAAGAATACTTGAATTGATTACATATTGTGTAATATACTGTGAATTTATTTATTTTTTTAGAAATAAGATCTAAGGGCAGATTACTCTAACTGCAAAAAATACCATAGAACCAGAATTCTTTAGTCTGTGCAGTGTAGAGAGGGTTCTAAAGAAATTTTAATGTAAATCTCATTTTACCTCTAGAAAGTTATGCCTCATATTACATTGTAATATTCTCAAATAAACATAAAAAATATGATGAAACAAGAAGCAACGTATATAAGTAATAACTAATGTTACAATAAAAGAGCGAAAAGGAAGATCTGACTACTGATTGATAAATGTAAAATGGTTTTGATAAATGAACCTTATTATGTGAGACAGTTTAGAAGGTCGAAAAGTAATTGAGGAAAAAAAAAACACTTTTAGCATATCTGATAAAACATCATTACTTAAGTTGAGCATTATATTTCTAATTGGCTTTAAAGTGATACATGTATTATGATGTTTTCACAAGTATTGTTAAGAATCAGAAACCAATGAGATAATTATTCTCCCTCTCTCTCTTTTTATTTTTTATCTTTTAAATTGTAGTCAACATTGCCAATACATAAATAAAAATACAAGTAAAAATTATAGGCACATGCCAACATTAACATTATGTAATTTTCTCAAAATATTTAGCCATTCTAAATGAATGGTCCATCAAAATCAACTTTTTAAAAACATAAATCCTATATTTAAAAAAAGGAAAGATTTCTTAAACCTTAAGATTTTATAGCTTAAAAAATTATGAAAATATGAAATTCATTGAATATCAAATATTTCATTTGTAAATATGTAAGATCACATATGGTAATTAAACAAAATTAAGTGATTGCTCGGCTCTTAACAAATCAGTGATCTTCTCAGAAGGATACATGTAGTATCCTTAGTCACTTCTCGGCTGAAATCATTGAAAATCATGACTTTTCTACATGTATATATGTCATTATAAGGGCCCAGATATCTGTATCATAATATTTATATTGTATGGAAAGTACTAAACCATTTTAAGTAAAATGAAGGTGTGTTCCCATTTCGCCTTAACTGTGAAATTCACCTAAGAAAAAGTAAAAAAGTACTAAGGCGGAATGGGAATTTTAATATTTGTAAATATTATCACTGGGTTGATATAAAAATTTGAATGATAAAAATTTTTAGATTGCATTTAACTGTTAATGGGAATTCATGAATACATTGAATGAAATAATGCAGGTAACACCAAGTATCTTTTTAATAAATACTTTATGCTAAACATATTAAATCTTCATCACCTTAATTCACCTGAGAGCTTACTAGGGCGAAATGGGAATGCTAAATTTTACAGTTAAGGCGAGATGGGAACAAACCGAAATGAAATCCAACACATTTCAATGGTATTACTTTAAATTTGGTGTAGCCACTCTTTGCACTACATTATTTATCAGTCAAGACAGAAAAAGAACTAGATGTGTCATTAAACAGAAAAACGCACACTTACTGCTACCCCCTAAATCTTCTTTCCCTCATAGCCGGGTAATGGAGAAGCCATAGAAGGTTTTCTATAATAATATATGAATGTAAATATATAATTAAAGGTTTTATAAAATCAGTGGGTTTTTTATACAACTTGCATGAATATAACTTTTATATATAACGTTTTTTCTTCCCCAATCCCACCCCTATTATACCTACAGGACATCTCAAATCATCCCCCTTAAGATTATTTGGTTACTTTATAAAACTTAAGAAAAGGTTTCGGGATCAGCCCTTTTCAGAAGGAAAAAACCCATCCAATCTCCATGAACCTAGAGTAAAAAAAATTTAAAAATCAGAACCGTTTTTCTGATAACATTTTGTCCGGCTTCCGTCTGTCTGTCTGTCTGTAAACTTTTCACATTTTCGACTTCTCAAGAACCGCTGAGATCCAATTTTAACCAAACTTGCCACAAAGCATCCTTGGTGAAGGGGATTCAAGTTTGTTCAAATGAAGGGCCACGCCCTCATTCAAGGGGAGACAAGTGGGAATTAGTGAAAATTTGGTGGTATGTTTTAAAAATCTTCTCAAGAACCACTGAGCCAGGAAAGATGAAACTTATGGGGAAATATCCTCAGGTAGTGTAGATTCAAGTTTGTTCATATTATGACCCCTGGCCGGTCAAAGTTTTACATAGAAATATATAGGAAAATTCTTTAAAAAACTTCTTCTCAAGAATAGCAAAGCCATAATTGATCATGGGACTACTTTTGATTTAAACTTTTCAATAATAAACCAATTTCTACTTTTTCCTAGCTACAATGCTCAGGTGAGCAATGTGGCTGATAAACACATAATTTGTTTATTTAGACAACTGTGTCCAGCAGTGAAGATTTTACGGGACAACCCCATGGGCCTCTTGTTTAAATATATCAGCCACAACATATGATTTCGCTACTGCATAAACTGTTAGAGGTGTTCTAGGAGTTATTTTTTTAACGAAAAAAAATCGTTTTCGACCCAGATGTTGGCTCCAAGGATTTTAATTTGAAAAATCCAAATCTTTTCAACATTTCAAGAGGACCAGCAATGATAATGATAATTAGGTTTCTGCTTAAAGTTAAAAAGGTACCTTAGAAAAAGTCATGTTATTTTAATCCACGTTTTGCCTCAGGGATATTAGTAAGAATTACAAAACATTATTTCAGATCTAGTGGAAAATACCTATAACAAACTGCTTTTAAAAGAGGAAACGAAATGTGTCAGACGAATACACCCACACTTTGATATGGCATCCGAGAAAATAATGGAAATTGAAGCGTTTATTATATACATTAGATACATGCATAAAAAGAATAACGGCACAGAGTGCTGTACCTGTACAAAATTAACAGACTTGATTCTGATTGTTATTTTACCGAGTGCTAAATACTGAGAACTGAAGCTTGTTTTTCTTTTTTTCTTTGTTTTTTCTGTTTTCATGTTTAGAACAGAGTTTTCAGAAGGGATATATATATATGGATCATTATTACATACAATCGAGCCGTTACACAAGTTTAGATGGAAAACTTGAACTTTTAGGATTTCACAAAAAAACATTGGTATAAGTTTTCAATTTAGAAAGATCATGATGGTGATATCAACACTTTACTTATTCCCCTCCCACAAAGCCCAGACATTTTCAAATTTGATCTTTCTAAATTGATAACTTTAAAATTTGCAAAATACTTGTACATGTATATACTTTTGGGGAAAACGTTGTTAAAGTCTAAAATTAAAGAGTTTGACTTATTAAATGAAGCCTACATGTACAGGGAATAAGGCAGCAAAACGTTTTCCCCAAAGTATACCAAGAACATGTGTATATTGCAAATTTTATCACTGCACGCGTGCGCACTTGTGAATGCATTAGCAGAATGACCATAACATCCTGTGTACGCTATTGATACATCTTAATTTTCTGAGTTTCAATGTCTTACACCAAAAAGCTACCGTATAACTCAAAATTTTATCGAGACGCAAATTTAGCGATTTGTCCTTTAAAATTGGTATTTTATTTTTAGCGAGTTGTGAATTTAGCGATATTTGATATTAGCTATCTTAAGTTTGCACCTTCGCTAATAATGCCAAATGATTAGATCGTTTTGTCTATACTATTACTATATTAATTGTAATATACATGTACTTTTAATATCGAAGCAGTTAATCAAAAAGTATTTTTTAAAAAGCCAGATTAAGTGTATTTGTAATTTTACCCTTTGCACATGCGTGCACATGACTATCAAACATTCCTGTAGGAATCCATAATGTCTATATCTTTTCTAAATTTCACCTTGTTGTGTTGAGGACCAAGAAAGTTATAACTCACGGATCGACACTAACTTTAAAACCATAGTTGTCAGCAGGGCTAGCCATTTTTAATTTCTACAAGCCCTGTTCTTGTATTACTTTTCCAACAGCCGAAGGCTGGTAGCCGAGTCGCTTTTAGGGTATTTCGAATCACCTTAAAAGTTTACATTTTGACTTACAAACATAATAATTATGATGATAAAACATGTTTGAAAATAAATTTAACAATGATCAGGTATATTGAGTGTAAATTATAATTATTTTCTTGCTCTTAGTGAGTAATTGGTAAAATTTACTGTAGCCCTGCAGGGCAAGTTTAAAGACATGTTTGGTAGCCCGACCTCAGTATTCAGTTGTCCCGGGCCAGCGGGCTAGCGTTAGTGTCGAACCCTGTTAATAACCATTTAAAGTTTAAGCCAATCAGATTGCAGCACACATGCATGTGCTCAATTTTATTAAAACCATCATAAATCATATTGAAGGACATCCTAATGTATGTCTGTGTTTTAAAATTCAAAATCTTTTGTCAAAAACAAAAAAGATATTAAAATTTTTGTTTGAGCCAATCGGAGCAATCGGATGACCATGTCATCTTATCTACACTGCTTATATATCTAAACATAAAAAATGTAAAAAGATGCGGCTATATTTATAAGTATATTTGCCATTTCACGCACCCGCGCGTCATGCACGTGCGCCAAGAATGGCCTTCGTTCCGTACATCTACACAACATGCCCATTAATCCTAAAAAAGGTTATGACTCAATCGGATGAGCAGTGTCTGCGAACACTCCGGGATAAAATGTACCAGAGAACAAATGAGGAAAAAAGTAACAACAATATGTTCCCAAACTCCGTTTTGGGAACATAATTGTTAAAATTTGGAGTAGCCTCTCTTTGTACTACTAATATATTAAATGTCGTACACTAGATATGCAAATAATCCATCAGAAAAAAACAAAATGCAGTCATGAAACAGTTATACAAGCATTCAGAGTTAACCTCTAATTTTAAAATGCACTTACTCTTGTTCTCGCTCATTGAAGTATTAAACCACATTATTCTTTTCTATAATTTACATAGAATATAAAAACAGATAAAAAAGAATTGTAAATGGGTCTTTTTTGTAGAGGGAAAACGTCGTTATTTTATCCCCTGCCGCCCACGGGGAGGAAATAAAAATTGAAAAAAAAACTTGATTCATCATCAACAGAATACCCGAAATCATCGTCCTAGACATTATTCGGTTACTACATAAAATTCAAGAAAAGGTTTTGGAATAAATTCTTTTTTTCAGTTAAAACTTTTTTTGGACTAGCATTTGAATTTAGAGTAAAAATCAGATTTCAAATTTAAAATTTCAAATCTACAAAAGTACAAGCCATCAACTTCCAAATATGATTTGAATACTGCAACAAGTCTTAGAAGAGTTCTCGGAACCAGGATTTTTTTCAGGAAAAATCATTATCCACCAGAATTAGACCTCATGGATGATAATGAAGAATTCTTAATATATTGTGCGTTTTAAGGACACCCAACAATCCTCATCCGTACGACAATTACTCCCTTCGCCAAGGCTCGGGGATATAAAACACACAACTCGTTTGATAAAAATTATATCCAACTACAAATTTTGTGATATCTTTTAATTATCTCTATATTGCTAAAGGGCAATTTTAAGAATTAAAAAATCTCACTGTACATCTACAGGACACCATCCATCAATAGAAAATATAATTGATAACTTACTGCTTAAAATAAAAGAGGAAAAGAAAGTGTTACAGATCCAGACGAATGGACCAGGGTACCAACTGTAAATTTTGTATTTACTGAAACCCGGTAAATTCAAAATTTACAACCTGACACAACATTAAACTCTAACTTTCTTTAGACGTCCGTACAGTAATGACGATTGAAACAATCAGCGAATGATATTTATGGAGATAATAGAGCGTATAACGTAACGTAATGTCCTTCCACAAATTTCATTTAAAACTAGATGCTGTCATTAGACAGTAATACGGTTACCCGCACTAAGGTGTTTGCCTCTAAGTGCACACTCCTTCAAATTGGGCTTTACCAAGGAAAAAGTCTATATAATACAATAATTTGCATAATACATGTATTCATCAAATTGAGCATAATATGCTCAGGTGACCATGTGACCCATGGGCCTTGATCTTATATGTATTTTATATTCTTAATTCATTACCAGTCTGAAATTAAACAACAAAATTTAATTAATGATGTAAATTAGGTTTGATAAAGGGGGGGGGGGGGGTTTACACATTTTTGGCCCATAATTGGAACTTTTTAAATCTATTTTCTCATATAGATCAACAACAAATAATATTATTCAAATTAGTGTAAAGCGTTTTTGATGAATTTTTCAAAATGTGCAAACTTTTTTTTATATTTGATTAGGCAGAAACTCCTTTAAAGCTGCCATATACCCAATCAATTTAGTCAACCCCCCACCTCTCTTCCATCAACACACAAACACAAACACACCCTATTTGCCTGTTTTTGGAAATAGGCCTATATGGCAAAGTTAAGATAAAACATCTTTTGTAAATGATAATTTTAAATTTGTTCTTGTACTATACATGTATCTGAACACCTGCATCACATTGGCCTTGCGTCACGTACCTAACTTAAATACTAGTTTTACCATTATCATTTTTAGATTGCACTGCACGTGCAGTGTGGTGTACACATCATTGCATGTATGTCAGTAGGAATTATTCCATTTTGTGTTTTAATTGGATTATATTTCATGAAGTTGACATGACCTATAACAGACGGTAAGTACAAGTTTTGGTATAGATTTGGGTAAAATAGTCTGAAATGCAAATGGTTAGGTTAAAGTTTAAAGGATCAAAGGTCATCCGATGCTATAATAGACGAATTTCACATTCTGAAGAGTTATCCCCCGTTATCGACGTTACATTCAGTTACAAGATCCAGAATTTTTTTCTGGGAGGGAGGGGGGATTTCCAGACCAAAATTTCCGGAGAAGCAAAAAAAAAAAAAGAAGTTATGGTGGGGTGTGTTTTCTAGGGTGGAGGGCATCCAAAGTCACTTTTATTTGCTTCAGTATATATTATAGTCCTGCAAATTCCAGGGGGGGGACCTCCCAATCCACTCCCTGTCCCTGTAATGACAAATGATCATGTGACTCCTAAATAGTAGGAAACTTTTTCCATTTGACTATACAAAATTTTGTTTCTTGTGTTATTATGTTATGTAAATTTAATGGTATAAAGGTTATGAACCCCTGGAGGTCATCCCCACTCTCCTAATGAACTGGAAATGTTCAAAATATGACTGCATTAAATTAAATAACAGTGCATCAATGATAAGATTACTTGACATTTTATTCATGAATTTGTGTCAACCTATCCTCCTAGAATTAGGAATGAAAATCATTCAAAGAGATGGACCACATAGTCCAATCCACACTTTACAAAAGTTGTGTCCCTTTGCGGGGTCAACCAAAAGGTCAAAAGGGAAATAAACAACATTTATCCTCTTTATGCTATCAAACATTTGGGCGGGCTACGATGAATCCACTGTGTTTAAATTGTTTTCTTTGGATGTGTGGGTAGCCCCAACATGGGACAACCAGTATATATACACTATGCAACGATTTTTCCCCAGTCAAATGAAAAGTTACAAATCTGAAAACTACAAAGGTACTGTGAGGATTCTTTGTTTTTTTCCCCTAAGATGGCGGCCAAGGGACATAACTTTTGAAAAGTGTGGATTCAACTATTAAAATATTTGTATATATATTAACATTTTTTTTTAAATGTAAAAACAAGCAGTAGTTTGCATACATGAACAAACAGGGGTCTGGGAAGGGGTGAGGGGAAGGATCGAGTTAATATATCTACGTCTTAATGGTTGAAAACTCCTAAAATGAATGTTGACCTCAAATCTGACTTGTCATTATTTTTCAAGTGGTGGTGTCTCCATATAAGTGAAAAATTCCGGAGAGGGATGTTTAACAACAAACAAAAAAATGACATAAAGACACAAAATTGATTTGCGTTAAGAAATATACAGGGGATTTTTTTCCATCATAAATCTTCTTTTCAAGAACAGCAAGGGCATTATTGTCCCCCGTTTTTGGGAAAGGGAGGGGACATTAAATTTCATTTGTCTGTCAGTCTGTCCATCTTATTGACAGTATGTGCATCTGTCACAATAAATTTAACCTTGGTCATAACTTTTGATTAATAAGAGATAGGGCTTTCATATTTCACATGTACATTACCACAAAACTTTCTAAATATACTATGATTTTTTTAACCCAAGTGAGACCTTGACCTTAAAGTTTTACCTACTTTCCAAAAAATAACATTTTAAATTGATCATTTTAAAAGAGAAAAGATAGGGCTCTGTGACATTGACCTAGAAGTTTAACCTACGTTTCAAAAATATTATATTATATATATAACTTTTGATTGAAAAGAGATAGGACTTTCATATTTGACATGTACATTACCTGCAACAAAATGTCTCTGAGCATGCTATGATTTTTTCCCCTTTGACCTAATTTTCAAAAATTGACATATGATAGGGGAGCATATTTGACACACAATCTGTCATAGATTATGGCATCCCATTCACTAGAACACAGAAAGCAGAGGACTACAGTTCTTTGAATTTGTTTATATAATCTTAAAATGGAAACATCCTCATATAATGTAGATTCAAGTTTTTTATGCCACGCCATGATTAGGAATACATGTATAGTTTTTGTCAGGTCCGTCCTCCACCTTTCCATCTGTCTTTCCATCGGGCTCAAAGAAATTTTCTAAATATTTTTGTCAAAGTTCACATGTTGATGCATACTGATGTAAACTATCCAGCTGCAGCAATATTTTTTGACCTTGACTTTTCCTTTGACCTTCACTTAACTTTTCTTTAAATTAGTGTTTAGCTTTATTTTAAAGAAACCATTCAAGTTGTGTAATGAAACTTCACATGATGATACATACTGATGTAAGCTTTACAACGCTTCACTCTTTTTAACCTTGACCTTTTCTGTGACCTTGTCCTCACTTTTCTAAAATTAATGTCTAGATCAGTTTTGAATAAACAATTCAAGATATATTTATCAAACTTCATATGCTGATACATACTGCTGAGATCTATTAATGCATCAACTTTTTTGACCTTGAATTTTCCTTTGACCTTGACCTCACTTTTTAAAATATGTGTTTATCTAAGTTTTAAATAAACTGGCATTAATTATATTTTTATCAAACTTCATATGTTAATAGTAATTTCATACTGATTTAAGCTTTTCAACTGCAACAACATTTTGATCCCAACCTTTCCCTTGACCTCTCTTTTCTTAAAAAAAGTGTTAAGCTCAGTTTCATTAAAACATTCAAGATATTTTTATCAAACATAATATGCTGATATATATTAGTGAGAGCTATTCAACTGCATCAAAAACTTCACCTTGCACATTCCTGTGACCTTGACCTCCCTCCTCTTTAATTTGTATTTTGCTTAGTTTTAAAGAAATAATTTAAGACATTTTTTATGTTTAGCATGCACTTAAACATAATTTGGTGAGAATTTATTATCTATATCCAATTTATTTAGATTTAAATTTCAATTCTAAAGAAACTCATCAAACTTTATACAAATTTTCATGTAGCATTAGTAATATACATCCGGCGGGACATTCATGTCCTATAGACATATTTCTAGTTTTTCAAATCATGACCTCAAAGGCTAGGGTCAGGCCACAATTAGGGATCAAATTTTTATTTAGGAATAAAAGGAAACAAATCTTCAAAATTCTTATTTTCAAGAACAACAAGAGCATGATTAATATGGAAACATTCTCAAGAGGTGTAGATTCAAGTTTGTATAAATCATGACCACTTGGTTAGGGAGGGGCCATTTTTTCCTGCCCCTTTTTGCCATCCACATGAAAATGCAAATTTTGAAACCATTTTACACATACACAAAACAAACCAATCATTTTCCAAATTATCATGGTTTAAAGCTAATGCATAAAATATGAGAGAAGTTTTTTGAAAGCAGGGTGATTAAACATTTTAAATATTTAAAAAAAAACAAATTTCTACCAATTTGACCCCCCGGCAAAATGAAAATTCCGAAACCTTACTGCACATCTACATGACACCACCAACCATCTCTTAAAAGATGATTAGGCTACTGAGTAAAATGTAAGAGGAGTTCAAGGAAGACGGGGCTGTTTGCATAAAAACATCATTTTCGACCCCCATTTGACTCCCCGGGGCAAAATGAAAATTCCGAAACCTTACTGCACATGTACATGACACCACCAACCATCTCTTAAAAAATTATTAGACTACTGAGTAAATTGTTGGAGGAGTTCATGGAAAACGGGGCTTTTTGCATAAAAAACATCATTTTTCGACCCCCATTTGACCCCCCCCCGGGGCAAAATGAAAATTCCGAAACCTTACTACACATCTACATGACGCCAACAACCACGTCCCAAGAGATGATTAGGCTACTGTGTAAAATGTAGGAGGAGTTCAGGGAAGACGGGGCTTTTTGCATAGAAAACGTCATTTTTAGACCCCCCATTTGACCCCTCGGGGCAAAATCAAAATTCCAAAACCTTACTGCACATCTACATGACACCACCAACCATCTCCCAAAAGATGATTAGGCTACTGTGTAAAATGTTGGAGGAGTTCAGGGAAGACGGGGCTTTTTGCATAAAAAACGTCATTTTTGACCCCCATTTGACCCCCCGGGGAAAATTCAAAATTCCGAAACCTTACTGCACATCTACATGACACCACCAACCATCTCTTAAAAGATGATTAGGCTACTGTGTAAAATGTAGGAGGAGTTCAGGGAAGAAAAGTGTCGCAGACGGACGACGGACATGAGTAACAACAATATACCCAAACTTTCTTTAGAAAGTGCTGGTATAAAAATTCATTTAAAAAAATAAACGTTGTTGTAATGACTACTAAAAAGTAGTCATAAGAAAAAAGTTTATTTCTAAATAAAATTTATTAAAAGACAGTATAAAAACTGATTCCTTAGCCCTTCACCGGCATATTGTGATGTCTCTATTTGAGTGAAAATTCTCAAATGGGACGCTCAACATTTTTAATTTTTACAAAATTCCTTTTTATGACATTACTTGTATAACAAGAAGGTATCCACAGGAAATACGACCAATCGTATATTGTAAAAATCTTTTTTTTTAAATGTTACCTACTTTTATGTTAAAAATCAGGTATTTTTTTTTAAATGTTACTATTTTTATATTCATATGAAGCAGAATTTGTGCAAAACACACTTGCTGTGGCCTTCAACTCGACATTTAGATATATCGACGACGTATTGTCAATTAACAATGGTCAATTCCATTCCTACGTCGATACGATATATCCTGATGAGCTTTAGATAAAAGATACCACAGAGTCTGACACATCTGTTTCATACTTGGATACTTTACTTGAAAAAATGTTAATGGTAATCTAACAACCAAGCTATATGATAAACGGGATGACTTTAACTTTTCTATCGTCAACTTCCCTTACTTATGCAGCAATATACCTTCATCACCTGCATACGGAGTTTATATATCTCAGTTGATTCGATACGCAAGAGCATGCTCTACGTATGAACAATTTCTAAAACGAAGTAAATTATTAACAAACAAGCTGATGAAACAAGAATATCAACAGTCTCGTTTAAAGTCATCATTTCGTAATTTTTTTGGTCGCTACAATGACCTTGTCAGCAAATACAATTTATCATTGAGACAAATGCTGACTGACGTTTTTCATACTTATTATTAGTCCATTATTTATACACTGAATTGACGACGGATTTTTCCGTTATTTCCCGATCATGACAAGGAGCACACGGCGGGTGTGACCGGTCAGCAGGGAATGCTCACTCCTCCATGGCACCTGATCCCACCTCTGATGTTTCGGAGGTCCGTGTTCGCTCTGCTCCAGTTTTGTATTGTTTTATAGACTTTGATATTGAATACTGTTCGTTATCTTCATATCCTTCATGATTCAGCATATTAAACATAAAAAATCCGTGCTTCTTAGATCATGTCTGGTACTTAATTGGCAAAAATTACGCTGACTGTCCACTGTTTTATCCATTTACTGGGTATTACCCGGTACTTCTAAAATCAACAGTAAACTTCTCAGAGGTGTAACTTACCCCAGTCACGTACAGAAATTATGAAATTATGTTGACTGATGACCGAGTGCCGGTGTAACGTTGAATATTGACCCGAGTTGAAAATTGACCCGGGTACATTGTACATTTTGATCAGTGCACGATTTCAGTTATCTTCAAGCATGACAACTTTATTTTTGAAAATAATTTTTTTCCAAAATCCATGGCAACCATGAAAATAACCTGTACAAAACAACTCAAAGTTTGAACATTTTTTTAGTGGCCAGTTTTTAACAATGTAGACAATTTTTTGTTTAATTTTGAAAAATTTCAAGAAAACGAAATAAACATTGTATCACCCCGTGTATATATGTACATTTTGATGTACAATTTAATAAAATTTTTGTACAATTTAATAAATCGTTTGTACAATTTAATAAATCGTAGAAATTTTACAATTAATGTTTGTTAAAACGTTTGTACAATTAATATTATTTAATAAAACGTTCATACGATTTATCAAAATCGTTTGTACAATTTAATAAATCGTTTGAACAATTTGTTTGTTAAATCGTTTTTACAATTTATTAAATGTTTCATACGATTTAAAAATTGTTTGTATGATTTTTTAATAATCGTTTGAACAATTGTACAAACGTTTTTACAAACAAATTGTACAAACGATTTGAAAATTGTTTGTATGATTTAATAAATTGTAAAACAATTTATTAAATTGTACAAACGATTTATTAAATCGTACAAACGATGTATTAAATTGTACAAACGATTTATTAAATTGTACAAATGATTTATTAAATCGTACAAACAATTTGTTAAATCGTACAAACGTTTTTTTTTAAATCGTTCAAACGATTTTAAAAAAAATTCTACATTGTTAAAATGGCACGAATACGCCGTCGTACGTTTCCTATTCGATGTCATTAATATTTAAAACAATCGGTTGCTAGTCGCTAATTTTGTCATTCCTATTCGATAATTTTATCTTTTTTATTCGATAATTATTTGGTTTATATGCAATAAAGTTGTTGTTAGAAAACATACTAGCATCCATTTCTATTCGAAAAAATACGATTCCTATTCGATAAACTTCTCATCTTATTACATAATTTTATCTCTATGATCTCCTATGCGATGTTTTTTTTTTTTAATTCTTTTTCAATAATTGCCATGATTGCATTCTGGGAAATATGACAAATTAAACTAGAATTGGTTGTAAACTCAATTAAATAGGAATGTAAAGTTTAACATTATTATCGAATATAAATAATTTTATCACATAGATTGACAAAACGAAATTTGAAAATAATGGGAATAAGGCACAAGTTTTCTCTCTTCAAGACTTAGAGACTAGAGATCAGCATAAATTAAGCTGTTGCTATTTAATATCAAATAAATGTGTTTCGTTTTATACATTGATTGAGTAATTATAGAGGATTTAGTAATTCAGAATACTAATTTATTTATTTGATTATGTCTTTTATCAATTTTTGACAAAGATATCCAATATGTTTTAATAAAAAGTACATGTTGATCCTAATTCAAGACTTCAAGGCATTGTTACGTCTCATCAATTACGGAACATTAAAAAATATTAATACAAGTTGTAGTAATTTTTTTCAGAAACATCAAGTCATACTCTGTATTATCTTTAATTGAGAAATCAATACTATTTCTGTTTTACAAAAAATTATCTCCAGGCAGAAGGGGGGGGGGGGGGGGGGGGGGGTCACTCACTTTAATGAAATTTTCTAAAAGGACTCCTGCAATATAGTATATGATCACAAGAAAAAAAACTTGAAGTCAATATGCATTTCAGATGCTATAAATAGTAACTCAAGTCTTTATGCTGTTATATACTTAATCATGTGATCAAGTTTGAGCCAATCAGAGAGCTTAGAATAAAAGGTGATATCACCTTTTCGTGCTAAATAGGTGCTATCACCTATTTGAATAAGTGGTATCACCTATTCGAAAAGGTGATATTACCTATTTGAGTTTCTTACAACAGTCAATATTTACATTTGCTGTGTTTTTCTAGTAAGCCAACTGTGAAATTGATTTGAAAACCATTTTCGTGTATACTCACGCGTAGAAATATACACGGAGAAACGTGCGTTAACGTGACGTCACAATGAGGCTGCAGCGACGTTAGTAAAATGCAACGATATAGGGCACCGAGAAATTCAAATATTTAGTATATTTTAGTTGCTTCCAAACATGTAAAATGTAAATATAAGGAATGTTTTTAAGTTTTTAGTGTGAATTATTGCTAGCGCGCTTCATGAAATATGCCTACGTAACAAAGTCTGTGTGATTCACACACCAATAACTTACACAAAACTTTAAAACATTCCTTAATTAATGAATGCTCCTAAAATATATATTATACTACACTGGAACCAAGAAAATTCGGACTACCCAGTTTCATGCGTCTTCTACGATTTTCTTATTGTATACATGATATTTAAGTGAAATAAATTAATTTGTAAGCAAAAAAAAAAAAGCTGTTCCACGAGAAAAGGTGATATCACCCAATCGAATAGGCGATATCACCAATTCGAATAAGTGATATCACCTTTTCGAATTGGTGATATCACAAATTGAAATCAAATAGGTGATATCATCTATTGGAACAGGTGATATCACTTATTGAAATAGGGGATATTACTTTTTGCAGTAAATGCCAAAACGAGGCCTCATACCTATGAATTAAATCACAGTAGTGAAAACCCAATCATAAATATGTGTTTTTATGCTGTTGAATTTTGAACCGGTTTCATGATCAAAATTCCACGACCCGGCTCAGTTTTCAACGGATTAGGGTCTAAATTCAACACCTTTGGTCTCAGTATTCAACGTTGAAAAATGACCCCCGGGTCAATTTTCAACCCGGGTCAAAATTCAACGTTACACCGGATACTGAGAACTGGAGCTTGTTTTTCTTTTTTTTTCTTCTCTTTTCATTTTTAGGACAGAGCTTCCAAAAGGGATATGTATGGATCATTATATATTACATACAAATGAGCCGTTACACAAGTTTAGATGGAAAACTTGAACTTTTAGGATATTACAAAAACATTGGTATAAGTTTTCAATTTAATAAAAAAAAAATCATGATGGTGATATCAACACTCCCACAAAGCCCAGGCATTTTCATATTTGATCTTTCTAAATTGATAACTTTAAAATTTGCTATATATATGTAGTTGCATACTTTGGGGAAAACGTTGTTAAAGTCTAAAATTAAAGAGTTTGACTTATGTAAGTCATTAAATGAAGCCTACAGGGAATAAGGCAGCAAAACGTTTTCCCCAAAGTATACCAAGAATACGTGTATATTGCAAACTTTATCATTGCACGCGTGCGCACATGTGAATACAGTAGCAGAATGACCATAACATCCTGTGTACACTATTGATACATACATCTTAATTTTCTGAGTTTCAATGTACCGGTATTACACCAAAAAGCTATTGGAGTTACGGTTATATCAAGTATTTTGTCATGTTAGCATTGTACACTCGCGCACGTTCAAGCATACGCTTTGGGACCATATCACTTGTCTACACTATTAATATGTTAATTTACCTGGTATTAAAGCATTCAATCAAAAAGTAGAGAAGATACATGTACGGGAAAATAAAGTACTTATATTGGTCATTTACTAGTAATCATTACACATGCATGCATGTGCGTAATAATCATATCGTTTTGTCTACACTATTACTACCGGCATATTGCAAAATATACTTAATATCGAAGAATTTAACCAAAGATTATTTTTTTAAAAACCAAATCAAGTGTATTTGTAATTTTACCCATTGTACATGCGTGCATATGCATGCATGTGTATGACTACCAAACATAATGCTTATCTCTTTTCTGTTGTCTTGAAAACCTAGAGAGTTATAGCGATTTAAAGTTTAAGCCAGATTGCAACACACGTACATGTGCGCAATTTTATTAAAATTATCATATACATGTATCATATCATAGAACATCCTAATGTATGACTATGTATTAAAATTCAAAATCTGTAAAAAACAAAAAAAGGTATAATTAAAATTTTTTTGAAGCCAGTCGGAGCAAATCGCACATGCATGAGCGTGAATTCAAGCTAATTTGACCGTGTCATCTTATCTATAATCTACACTACTAATACATGCACAGGGTGTTTCACAATATATGTCACACATCTAAATGGGCATAATCTAAATACCAAGTATGAACCAAAAATACCAAAACACAATAGGTAAGCATATTGATATAAAATTATGATATTGTAAACTTTAATTATACGGGATATTATAATATACCATGACGTAACTGATGATATAATCAGTGACCTCATAATTTCAGCTATTCTTAAAATCCTTAAATTCTTAAATCCTTCTTAAAATGGAGTACAACTTGCAGTAAATATGTTTTGTAAACTTAAATTATAAGAACGATATCCTAAATATTGTACAGGGTGTGATGATGAAAAATATCCAGACCAGAACTTGCTATCTAGTTTTCATATATTAAGAATAATTAGAGAATTTGAACTTTATAATAATGTAAAGATGAAAGACAGCTAAGTGAAGTCAATCATTAAGAAAACCTAATGAAAGTTAGATCTAAGTCTAGGGAAATGGATTGTAACAATGTCGGTAAGTGTATCAAGTGTGTTAAGAAATCTTACATTTGATTTAAGTGTGTCTGCATACAAGATTTCAGCATTTAAAGGCAATTGACGTTCAGAGCCGCTTAAACTTTTCAAGACTGACTAAAAGGAAGAGCGAAAGAAGTGGACACCAATTAACACTTATCGGTATTTCTGAAACACACTCATTTATTTAAATGCAACTTTAAATAAAAATAAATATGCACTTTGGGGGTTGTTACAACGCGAAATGGGGGTTCTAAAAAGCCAGATAAGAAATAAGAAAAGTCTCAAGTATCCTGTGAAACTTACAAAACAGTGTCAGAAATTTTTAAGAATTAGTCTCTTAAGTTATTTAGGACAATGTTGGGAAAAACTTGGAGAATAAAATTTTAGGATTTGTTGCCATTGTAACTGAAGTGGAGAATGTTGGTACTAGCTTCTGACCCAAAAACAAATTTTGAATAAATGCTTATTAAAATGATATATAAAATGTATATGTAGCTTTTGTTGTCATTTATCTCTCTGTCTTCAGATGTGTGACATATATCGTGAACACCCTGTATATTCTTATGAGATTAAACATAAAAAATGTAAGGGGTGCGGCTTTTTAAAGTACACTGGTCATTTTACGCGCCCCCGTGTCATGCACGTGCGCCAAAAATGACCTTTGTTCCGTACATCTAAACAACATGCCTAAGGCTATTAACCCTAAAAAACGTTATGACTCAATTGGATGAGCAGTTTCTGCGGGCAAAATGTACCAGAGAACAAATGAGGAAAAAAAGTAACAACATTATGTTCCCAAACGCCGTTTTGGGAACATAATTATCAAAATTTAGAGTAGCCTCTCTTTGAACTATATTACATTATGTAAATGTCGGTCAACAGCAGAAAAAACAAGAGGCAGTCATGAAACATATAAACAAGCACTTAGAGTTATTATAACCTCTAATTTTGAAATACACTTACTCTTGTTCTCGCTCATTGAGGTATTATCAAACAGTACCTTTTCTATAATTTACATAGAATATAAACAGATAAAAAGATTTTGTGAATAGGTCTTTTTTGTAAAGGGAAAACGTCGTTATTTTATCCCCTGTGGCCCACCGGGAGGAAATAAAAATTTAAAAAGAAACTTGATTCATCAATCAACTGAATACCCGAAATCATCGTCCAAGACATTATTTGGCTGCTACACTGTACATAAAATTCAAGAAAAGGTTTTGGAATAAGTTCTTTTTTCAGTAAAAACATTTTTTGGACTGTCTAGCATTTGAATTTAGAGTGAAAATCAGATTTCAAATTTAAAATTTCAAATCTACAAAAGTATAAACTATCAGCTTCCAAATGTGATTTGACTACTGCAAAAAAGTCTGAGAGGAGTTCTCGTAACCAGGATTTTTTGCAGGAAAAATCATTATCCACCACAATTATGTCCCATGGATGAAAATGAAAAATCCTAAATCTATTGCACGTTTTCAGGACGCCAACAATCATCATCCACATGATAATTAGTCTACTGCGTAAACTTTTATTAATTTTTGTCCCTTTATTGCTCAAGAGGAAATTTTAAGAATTAAAAAATCTCACTGTACATCTACAGGACACAATCCATCAATAGAAAAAATAAATGATTGCTTGCTGCTTAAAATAAAAGAGGAAGGAAAGTGTAACAGATCTAGACGAATGGACCAGGGTACCAACTGTCAGACATATTGTAAGTTTTGTATTTACTGAAACCTGGTAAATTTAAAATTTACAGCCTGACACAACATTAAACGCTGACTTTCCTTAGATATGTCAGAAACAGTAATGACGATTGAAACGCGATCAGTGTATGAAACATATGGAGATAAATTAAAGAGTATAATATAAGTAACGTAATGTCGTTCCACAAATTTCATTTAAAATATAAACGCTGTTGTAAAAAAAAGTTTATTTTGAAATACTGTATTAAAATTTGTGAAAATATAAAAACTTATTCCTTAGCCTTTCACCAGCATATTGTGATGTCTCTGTCTGAGCGAAAATCTGAAATGGAACGCATAATTTTTTTTATTTTTTTACAAAATACATTTTATGACATTACTTGTATAGCAAGAGGGCATCCACAGGAAATATGACCAATCGTATACTGTTAAAATCTTTTGTCTAAATGTTTCCTACTTTTATATTATCAATACATTCAGCATATTAAACATAAAAAATTCCGTGATTCTTAGATCACGTCTGGTACTATATTGGCAAAAGTTACAGTGACTGTCCACTGTTGTATCCATTTACCGTATAAGCAGAATTTTTAAGCGAGTATTTAATTTCAATTGGCATTATTAGAGATCGCTTAAATTGAATATCTCTAAAAATTAATTGCCTTTTAGTTGTAATGGCTTCTTCAGTGAGCTTTTTAGTATCACTTAAACTACCTCTCTCTAAAAATAAAAAAAAAACATTATAAAGGACAAACAGCTAAATTTGCGTCTCACTAAAATTTCCACTTATATGGTATATTGCCCGGCACTTTTAAAATCAACAGTAAACTTATCAGATGGATAGTACCCTCACTCACGTATACACTGAAATTATGTGGACTCATGATTTTTGTATCTCCCCTACAGAGCTTAGACATTTATGACATTAATATTGGGTGAAATGTAAAATAAAGAGTAAATCACGATGAGGGATCCTGAACAGTACTGATGATATTTCTAAAGTCTGGATTAGCCCCTATTTTAATTAAATTAAATGTCAGTCACAACAAATTGGATCTACTTGTACATTGTAGTCCATGAAAGCAGAAAATAACCCCCTAAATACGCCTTCCCATGTACTGTAAACCAAGTATTATACGCGTGCGATAAATATCCGCGAGTTCCGCGAGAAACCTCTGCTCGCGGATATTTATCGTCGCGAACCAGTTGTTCATTATATTCCCATATCATGATTTATTTAGAGTTATTTGCCCTTTTTTCAATACCGATCCCGACGGTTCAACAAGTAATCACGGAAGAACTTTACTGTAAGTGTACAAGAAGCAGTTGAAATTTAATTACAAACATTCAGAAAAAATAAAAACGAATGGCAAATCTAAAACTATTTGTCTAAAAATGATTAAAAGGTCAATAATCATTTCAGCTTGTGTTATTATTGTTCATTTATTGTTACAGACGAGTCAGAGATAGCCTGGTTAATTACGGCTAATTATGGCCCAGTCCTGCTCTGTCCCAATCATTATAAAAATTGCCCCTTGGCTATGTAGATCTTAGAAAGCGTCGATTACCCAATTATTATGAGGCACTTTTACAATTGAGAGTTTTAAATCAATTTTAATCTCCTAGTTTTTTTCCTGATTTTCGTTTGAGCGTTGTGAAATTGCGTATGAAGTATACTCATGGTAAACATTTTACCCACTTTAGGGGCGGATATAAGAATTTAAATGGACGCAATGCACAGAATGTCTTGAATAATGCGTAAGCAGACCTCACGCTACCATTTTACCTAGTTTGTGGGCGGATATTAAATTTTAATTTGATTCAAAATACTTGTGGAAATGAAAAAAAATATGACCACTCGTTCGCGGAAATAAATCGTCGCGGATTAGTTCTCTAGCGGTCAGTCCCGAATAAAAAATGACGCGTATAATAATTGGTTTACAGTACTTGAGGTACGAAAAAGGCCACATTATAGCTATTAATTAATCAATATAGATTATAAATATATAAATTGAAATATTTTGATTTTTTTTTATGTATATGTAGAAAAAAATCCATCTTTTCTCTCAATTTAATTACCTGATTTTGACAAAAAAATATTCCATAAACCTTAATGTACACCTACAAAAAAAATCCTAACAACTTACCATCATCCAACAAATTGATTGGCTACCACAAACCTTAAAAATGACTCTGGAGTAAAGCATTTTTAAGTTAGAAAACATCATTTTAAAAGTGCAATTAACCCCAGAGTAAAAATGCTTATTACGAATGAACGTTTCTGCAAATCTACAGGACATCATCTATCAGTTTCCAAAAGTTTATTTGGCTACTGTATAAAGTGAAAGGGGAGAAGTGCACGGGACCAGTTCTTTTTTTTTTTTTAACATAAAAAAGGTATTAACACTCTCACAATGGTTCAAAGTAGAAAAATGTATTTAAATTTTAATGTTTTACTGAAAATAGTTTTAATATACTCACCTCTCAGTACTTATTATTGCAAAACAAAATGTATGGGTTCCCAGTATTAAAGACTGTTTTAAACAGAAGCGTATATTACTATATATATATAAATCAAATACCTTTTAATGAAAAAAAGGATGTAAAAAAAAAATTCAACTTAGAAAGGCTTTGAAGTATTTTAGCTGCAAGCAATTTGCATATTTTTAAAGCCATCAAAATTTAATTTATAAATACATTCATAGTGCCTTCAAAATTTGAAATTGTGAGTTTGGCAGAATGTTCTGCATTGAAAGTATTACAAAATATTAGGTGATTTTTTTTTTAATACCTTTCCATTTAAACGTGCTGGAGAGTGAGAAAAAAGTTTCAATTTTCAAAATAATTTTCCTTACACCTTTGATCCTAAATGATTTTTCTTCAGATCCCTGTGTTACAATAGCAATTCATGAAAGCGGATCTCAATTTTATCAGATTGGTACATTGTATAGACCAATTAATTAATAACTAAAGTTTCCTTTTCTCTAAATTCAAACTGAACATTCATACAGATTAAAACCATTGTGTTCATATACATTCTTGCACTCAATATATTAGAAACCAGGTTTTGAGAAACTGAAAAATCTTCAAATTTAGATTGTGTTCAAGTACATTCATTAATAAAAAGGAGATGTTACAGTTATTAATGAAAAATATATCACACTCCTAATTAACCCAAAATATTTGAATAATTACAGGTATATGAGACATATGGTTTTGTTTTTAAACATTGTTGGGGAACAGTAAGCTTCAAGGGACTTCAGAGAGCGCTGTGATCCAATGGTCTGTTGTTGCTCGGTCTGAAATGAAAAAAAATATTACAGTTCTGCCTGTTAAATAAAATATAGTACGGACAAAAACAAACTTCGAAATTGTTATCATAGTCCCTAAAGCTGTGTTTTGAAGTCCATTATTAGGTTTAAAAACATAAATTGGGTTGATAGCTAAGAAAGGAGATGACGCCAAAAGAAATCAAATGTCAATGTCAATTAAGGGTGACATTCATTAAAAAAAAAAACCAATCCACTGATTGGAATTGAAGAAATAAAATTGTCGTGTTATTATTCACTTTCAAATAAATAAGTGCCAATGGCCCACTTTTCATGCATAAGTGACTTTTAAAAAATATATAAAAACGTAAAAAGTACAAAACTCTTCAGATGATTTAATGAAATGTAAAATGAAATATGAATAAACAGTTAGATTTTGAACAAAAAACGAGTACGACATAATTCCAGACCAAGTTTCCTCTAATGATTTTCTGAATTTTACCTATTTTTAATCTACAAAAAAAATTATTATAGAAGCAATTCTTAGTTTCGGTTTAATTATGCCAATTTTATAAGTAACTTCAGCTGAAATTTTCAAAAGAAAAAATAGGAAGAAAATATTTATTTCTAAAATGTTTAAATTTTGCATCCGATACTTAATAATTTTGATTAAGAACTCGTAAATCATACATATAATGTTTCAATTTGATTGACAAGAAGGATATGGAGATAACGAGCAGTATTCAATATCAATCTCCATAAAACAATACAAAATAGGAGCAGAGCAAACACGGACCTCCGAAACATCAGAGGTGGGATCAGGTGCCATGGAGGAGTGAGCATCCCCTGCCGACCGGTCACACCCGCCGTGTGCTCCTTGTCATGATCGGAAAATAACGGGAAAATCTGTCGTCAATTCATTGTATAAATAATGGACTAACAATTAGTATGAAAAACGTCAGTCAGCATCTGACTCAATGATAAATTGTATTTGCTGACAAGGTCATTGTTTCGACTATAGAACTTACGGAAATTAATTCTTCGGACTCATCTTGGAGGTTTTTTAATGTTCAATATTTCATCCGTAAGAAGGTCTGTAACAAGTTTACAAATACAAAGTGAACATTAACATAACTTGCATCTACATTATTTATAAGTTGTTAAGTGAAGTTGAAAAGTTATAATCTACAACATGCATAATGACAGCATAATTACAGAAAATGAAAAAAAAAAAGCTGTTTTGGCAAAACTGCTGACGAAGAATACTTGATGACTATATTGTTCACAAGTGCTACTACATTGCAATAAACATGTGTCTTCAAATTATTGTCAATAAAAAAATTGAAAAAGTATTTTTAGAATATAATTTATTGAGACATAAGTAATATCAAAGAAAAAGAGTAATGGAAAAGTACCATTCGACAGCCATGCAATTAACAAGTCTCACAGAATTTAAACAAGCTTGAAATTCAATTGGTTTTTTCCATTTTTAAAAATCTTCGTAAATAATTTTGTCAACTCTTTTTCTCTGAATGATTCTGCTCTGTTGGAAGAGTCTTTTTCAGTACATCAGCTTTGTTTCCCTACTTCTGATTTTTTGAAAGAGTATGCTTCTAATTCATCCATACATTCTACATATTTTAACCAAGCACTATCACTTCACTTAACAAGATAAAAAACTGTTGAATTTTGTTGGATTCCAAGTCATACTGGTATCGCAGGAAACACTACGGCTGATAGTGCTGCCAAAAATCCACTGCAGTACAACATTGTTTATAGTTCCTTATTCTGATCTGAAATATTTAGTAAAAACTTAATATGTAAAATCTCTTTGGCAAATATTTTGGAAATTTTGCGATAAAAATAAACTTTATAAAATACAAAACAAGTTAATCAATAATGTAATTTTGGTTTGAAACGTCTGGATGAAGTTAATATTATATCAAGAATACGAATCGAACGATCAAGATTAACTCATTCATAATTATTAAAAACAGTAAACACCAACCTGAATGTATATCTTGCGACTGTGCAATGACTATACATCACATAGATTTAGAATGCAAAGATTTTTTTCTCCTGTAAGGGCATACGTTTTAATAATGTGCAAACAATGCAGGGCCTTTTTACAAATATTAACACATACAATTTTACAATACTTAAAGGAAACTGATTTTTACAGTAAGAATTAGATTTATATATTTTTATTAGCAATTTGTTTTTTATTACTAGTTCAACTGTTTTCATATTTTCAAAGAAGATACAGTTTAATTTTCTTAAAAAGTTATGAAATTAGCTTTAATATGAGTTCGATAGATGAATATGGTAAATCATTAAAGAATATGGCTTGATGGACGGCCATTCTGAAAAAAATGACGTCATTAATATTGTACCATTCTAAGTTTTAGGCAGAAAAGCCTTCTGTGGATATTTTCTTTAAGAAAATAGTGTCCACGGCCGTCGCCCACTTCAAGTTTTGGATATATTTTGTAAATGCTTTGAAAAATCACATATATAAAACTCTTTGTGGGCGATTCCTGTGCTGTGTGTTTTCTGAAAGAAATAAACTGTACCTTGTTCTTTGATGTCTGTCGGATGGGGCGTTAAACGGTGCCCCGTGTCAAGGACTGCAACCTTCTTGGCACACAAAAGGTCGTTTCTCTGCTGGTTTAAGAAAAAGAGTGGGCTCATTGGGATTCGCCTGAGAAACCCCCAAACTACTAGCCCCGAATGTTAATTTCAACCGCCGAAATTTGGCTGAGACATTGCCGAGTCGATGTTCAATAATAGTAATCAATCTAAGTCTACAACGAGAGAGAAGAAGAAGATAAACAATTTAAAGGAATAATACATTTAAACATCGTAATTAACAGACTACAATGTCAAATAAAAATGAATATACAGAAATATAGTGGTTAAAAACCATGCAGTTTATCATTCAATTAAAGTTAAAGACTAACTTTCGAACTTAGAAAATGATCGAGTTTCTTGGTTGTAAGTTGTTATTGTCATTGCCTGTTGTGCTTCTTTGCAACTTTGCATGCATATATGTACGCCTACAAGTATATGTATCTCCATACCGTATACTAAATTAGAACTCCTGACCCAAGGTATCGATTTTTTATGTTTCTTGTAATTTTTTTTATATCGACATCTTTGAACTACTCCTTTCAACTTCTTAATAATCACATTTAGCCCATATTTCCTGAAAGCCTAGTCTAGCTTTCCAAATATCAAATTAAAGCATATCTCAGTATACTAGTATGGGTATTTATGGGATTTTTGCAATGAAACACTTTTTTTCACATACGCCTTCCTTTTCTTCATTTGTTTAGAACAGCTCAGTAAAGTTACTTTATAACCTTAATGTAGTGATCACTAAAAATGAATGTTCAATTTTAAAACAGGGTACAATTAATGCAACAACATGTATTTCATTGTACACTTTTGCGAATCAAACCTTATGTTGTCCTTCAAAAGCTTTTTCAACACATCGTTTTTGTCAAATAAACCGTTAAACATGAAAGTCCTAATAAGCTTTTAATTGATCTACCAGCAAATGTCAACTGCGTCAAAAGAAATCAAACTTCAGATAAGCGTTGTATGTCAAAGAAGAAATTCATATTGCTGTTTTTGAAGTCAATACGATGATTTAGCCACCCGAGGATTACAATATTCATCGAGCTCGAAGGGCGAGGTAAATATTGTACTTCGAACATGGCTAAATGATCGTATTGACTGAAAAAAACACGTCAGGAATAATTGTATTATTATGTGATTCAATGATACAATTCATCACTTGTTTGCATTTGTTGAAGTCCTAACCAAATATAAAAAGAGAAACAGAGTTACAATGTAAAGAGACCTCGCCAGTCGTATTAATTTGAATGTTTTAAATCTATTTTAGTTACCATGAAAGAATAAAAATAATGTCAGGCTCCTTTATGTAAAAGATTTTGATAGGATGGAGGATTATCAGGTAGAACTGACAACTTAATAAAAGTAAAATGTTTGTTCGTCTAATATTATGTTTACATTAGTAAAAGTCGGTAGCAGGTGTAATAGAGATCCAAATCTATTTTCAGATCAATGTAGAGAAAATAAAGCCTTATATTCACCTGAAACGTCACGTGCAGGTAAATAGAACGTAATATTTTTTCTCCATGGTTGGACCTCAGCCAATCAGATTGATAGGAATTATTCAATCATATAATAAAATATAATTTCTATACATATCTCCATATATGTGCGACTGTGTATGAACTAGGACTTATCTGTAAAAGCAATTCTAGAGAATAAATAATAAGGAATTGATGGCAAACTATACATGTGAAACAAAATAAAATTAAAAGAAATTTAATTTATTCGTTTGATAATTCAAAATTGTTTGTTAATAAAAAGGGAATTCTTAGCATCATATGAATTATACCTATTACAGTGTAGATATATGTAGGTCGCAAATACAGTGTATATGGAACACACAGATAAGATTTTGATGTGTTTAAAATTCAGTCAGGATGACCCATACTAAGGTGACCGTTCTGTTTATTTTGGCACTCTCTGGGGTTTTTGCCACAGTGAAGGAAGGTTTGCATTGATTCATTTTATTATAGCTTATAGTCCTTCACAAATTTAAAAAAAAAATGTACAAACGGAAATAATTTACGTGGGTTAGAATTTTACATCATTGAATATTTATTCTATCAAATATAATGCCAATGCCAGGAAGAACATGTTCAATCAATTTGTTAAATGTGTTTAAATATTTTTTTTTTATCTTGAAGACAAGGTTGCCATCCAGTACAAATCCTTACCTGATTCATCGACAGAAATAACAAATTCTGCAGAAAATTTTCTCTTGGATGCTAGTGATTTGGGCAAATATGGAGACTACTGCAGACTCTTTAAGGATGTCAAAGACGTTAATAATTTACTTCGAAGGTTTCCAAAAAGAATGAGAACAGGTTAGACAATGTGTTCTTCCCGCTTTTTTAAATTAAATAACGGCCACATTATAAAACCATGTCCTAGGATCATGAAACAGACTTACACTTATATGACAAATTTTCAATTGCCTGTAAAATGTTTATTATGTATTATTGAATTAGTCTTTAAATTTGCAGACAACAATACTTTTGTAAGGCATACTGAAAAATAAATATTTTAATAGAGAAAATAAATATTTTATTTCATGGTCTGTTTTACTTTTACAGCATTTTAATACAACTTCAGATCTTGACCTAAGTTTCGCTTGTTATATTTATATATGTACAGACGAGATATATTTAAAATTGACAAGTGCTATAGATGAAAAGTGTAACTAATATTTCTGAACAGATAATTAAAATGCTGCAATTCAAATCATAAATAAAAACATATATAATTATGATTAGATAATTTGATCTCCACTCCTTGCAGGTGATTATGCGATTCTAAATTTGTTGAAACGGTGCATCCTTTATGACATTGCAATGCAATCAAAATTCTCCGGATCAAAGAGAGCTGACGACAATGGGTCGGAGATGCCTTTCAAACCCGAGAAGACCGGTCAGGCAGCGGGGTCAGGGGCTACTGGGATTGGAATATTCCCAGGAACCAAATGGTGCGGACTTGGGAACAAAGCAAAGTCCTACACAGATCTAGGTACCAACTGGATTGTCAAACATCCTTAAAAGAGAAAAACAATAAGTTCTATATTTTTTTTTTATTTTGGTCAAAGAAGTGAAAACATACTATGAAATATGAAATTTCAAGGGAGGTTATAAGATTTGTTGATGATTTCCTGATATGAAGAGACCCACAAATTCATGGAAAATATCAAATATATCACAACTTAGCATTTCTTCAACTACGAAATCTAGTCTTCACGAACCGAAAAAAATTCCTCGGTATTAAATTTACAGAATTAACTTTTTAAAGGAAAATTCAACGCAACAGATGCCTGCTGTCGAACCCACGATCACTGCCCTTACTTCATTGACCATTTTGAGGAGAAATACAACTACCGTAACCCTTATCCCTGGACGCTGAGCCATTGTGACTGTGATACCAAGCTCTACAATTGTCTAAAGGTATTGAAACACGAGGCCCAAGAACCACAACGCTGACCACAGTTATTTTGGTCATCTCTGCTTGCCAAGGGTTTTGTCAAAAAGATGCATTTTGGCATAATTATAATAATGTAATACAATAATTATAGTTATTCTTCAAAAGGATATATTAAGGTAACTAGAATTTGCATTTATTTTAAAACCAACGTTTAAAAAATTATATAATTTAATGAAAATTTAAGTCGTAAATTTAGCTAAATACCTTTTACTAATTATTTTAGTCTGTCAACACGACCGCCGCAGATGAGGTTGGAAAGCTGTTTTTCGGACTGCTGAACGTGAATTGCTTTACCTTTCATAAAGGGCAGTACTGTCAGCAGGAGCACTGGTCCCATCTGTTCTGCGAGAAATATACAACCGGCGAACGGGCCGTCACTCAAACATTTCCTCACAAATGGAGCGATACTATCGGATAAATACTTTATTCATAAACATTAAATATTGGTGCAAACTGTTTACTCTGAAATGATTATTTAAGGTTTAAATGGGTAAGTAGTGCAACCAATTCAAGATCAATCAATTGTGAAAACACTTCCAAAGATTAGAAAAGAAAAAAGTAAAGGTCGTCCCTATATGTTTTTCTTTTACATGACCTGGAAGAAGGAACTCGTTAAGAAAAAAAGGGGGAATAGGTGCTTGTATGACCCAATAATATTGCTGATATATACTTTATCATAAAAAAAAAACTAACAACTTAATACGTTTGTCCTTGCAATAACATATGATGTCTGGTGTTAATTTTTCCCTTGGTAGCCACCCCCCTCCCCTCAATGTTAAAAATACACAGTCCTGTGCGATATTGGTAAAGGGCAATTAAGATTAAATCTTTTTCATACTAGTCCGCTCATTTAAACCCACTATACGACAATAGTGTATTGAAATTATATGGAAATAATAAGTATGCATACATGTTTGAGGATGAAATGCTTCAAAACCACAGAAAATAAAAAAAAAAAAAAAGAGTAATTTACAATATTTTTGGGGGAAATGTGCGCAAAGCATTGATAAAAATGTATAACTGTGAAAAACTGATCTAACTACCAAACTTCTCGATCTGTTATACTATGTATATTTACGTGGTATGCTACAAACACCAACAAAACTGTTGGTATCCTGGCAATTAACGGAGATTGGTTCGGAACTTTCTGCTTCTGGCATTGCAATCCCTTCTCAAAACTGTGAAAATCTGTCAATTATCCACACCATCTTCTAGTTACGTTGTGGTTTAATAGTCAATATCAGTGATTGTTGACAACAAATTTCGCACAAGTTCAGTGGATATGGTGCATAAACTGTACATCTTGATAGGGAAAAAGGGAAACCAATTCAAAATACCAAAATTGCCCTAAACATTTTATGATTTCCCATATGATCATTTTTTTAAAAAAAAAACTTTATGTTAAAAAAAATAATTATTTATATTTTTCATGAAAAGGAGTTATATATTATGTACGTATATATTTTTATAATAAATAGAATTTTTATTGAAAAAAAATATTGAAGTTAATTATTTAAAGCTGCATTTTCGAGAAATTTATTTTGATGTTTATTAATTTTTTTTTTAAATAAAGGAGGCTTCCAAAAATTTATATACTTCAGAAAAATAATGATTCCTAATTAAAAATAGCAATTATAGAAATTTAAAATTGGTTGAACAATGAAGCAATATGAGCATTTGGACCTCCAGTATTGCTGCCAACGGGAGGTAACTTTTGCTAAATTTAGGTCAAGTGAAAACTATCTTTATGAGCTGCATTTTTGAGAAATTCATTTTGATGACAAAATGTGTTGTTATGATTAATTTGTATGTAATTTAATCCCTTATGATCAATGGGACCAAAATAAAGTTTTAAAATGTTTCACAAGAAATATTTCTGTACAATCAAATATGTAGTGTTATTATACCCCCGCTCCGAAGGAGAGGGGGTATACTGTTTTACCCTTGTGTGTCTGTCTGTCCGTCCGTGTGTCCGTCCGTAACAAATTTTCGTCGCAGTTTTCTCGGCAACTACTCATCGCAGATGCTTGAAATTTTAAGACAATCTTCTCTGAGGCATGCCATATGGTGGGATACATTTTTGTTTAAATCTGATGTCAACTTCCTGTTTGTCTGTGCGTCTGTCCGTTTCATACACAACAAATTTTCGTCGCAGTTTTCTCAGCAACTACTCATCGCAGATGCTTGAAATTTTAACACAATCTTCTCTGAGGCATACCATATGGTGGGATACATTTTTGTTAAAATCTGATGTCAACTTCCTATTTGTCTGTGCATCTGTCCGTTTCATACATAACAAAGTTTCGTCGCAGTTTTCTCAGCAACTCATCGCAGATGCTTGAAATTTTAACACATTTTTTTCTGAGGCATGTCATATAGTGGGATACACTTTTGTTAAAATCTGATACCAACTTCCTATTTGTTTGTGCATCTGTCCGTTTCATACATAACAAAGTTTCGTCGCAGTTTTCTCAGCAACTACTCATCACAGATGCTTGAAATTTTAACACAATCTTCTCTGAGGAATGCCATATGGTGGGATATATTTTTGTTCAAATCTGGTGTCAACTTCCTATTTGTCTGTGCGTCTGTCCGTTTCATATATAACAAATCTTCGTCACAGTTTTCTCATTAACTATTCATAGCAGATGCTTGAAATTTTAGTACACTCTTTGTTGAGGCATGCCATATGGTAGGATTAATTTTGATATGAATCTGATGTCAACTTTATATCTTTTATTTTTCTGTGCATCTGTCTGTAATTGAACTTATGTATATTAACATAATAGTGCTTATTTACATCAGAGCGGGGGTATTACTAGTGAGCATTGGCTCACAGATTTCTTGTATAAGAAATCATTATTGTACAGGGCGACAATAATGTAATTTTGCTTCAATCAAAGCTTATAAAAAGCTCTTCGATCACAAATATGAAGAACTTTATAAATGCTCTATTTTTCTTCATTGAAATAATTAATCACAAATTTGCAACAAAATTTTCCCATGTCAATCAGGGGCGTCGGCAAAGGGGCGGCAGGGGCGGCGGTCGCCGCCCCAATAATTTTGCAAAAAAAAAAAAAAATAGTGAGATTGTTTTTCTTTTTAAAATGATTTTTTTAAACGGCGAAATCTGCTCATTGGAGCGGCGAGTATAACGGCATTCTGCATGTTCTGTGGTCAATGGAGCGGCAAAGTGTGTACAAGCTATTGTTTACACAGACGTCAAAACGGGATATACATGCATGTCTATATATACCTGTACCTGGCGTGTGTACACAATTAACAGGGTAGTCATTATGATTGCTGTAAGTGCGGGTTTGCTACAAATTGTTCAATGTCCAATTAATTGGTCGATCGATGTTTGGAAGCTTTGATGATTCAACATGATTGCAAGTCATTAAACAATTATCGAAAATATTACAACGTATGAGCATATTAATTAAAGGGGGAAAACTGAAAATTAGTTAAAATCACTGTCTAAAACAACTTGAGATGATTTTTTTTTAATATTATTACACTTATTCTACATTTCAATTTCAAAAATGGCCGGATTAAAAAGTATTAATCAATCTGTTATTATTATTATAATTATTATTCACTCTACCTCATGTATCACTGATTTTTGGTGTGAGTTTTATAAATTGACCTGAACTACATGAATAAGAACAATACACAGTGATTGGATTTAATAATTAATCATGAAAAAAATTAATATATGTGTAAGCAGTGTCTATCAAAATTTAGGGATTTAAAGCAATAT
This sequence comes from Saccostrea cuccullata, assembly GCF_032062105.1. Lineage (NCBI taxonomy): Eukaryota > Metazoa > Mollusca > Bivalvia > Ostreida > Ostreidae > Saccostrea > Saccostrea cuccullata. The sequence goes on from NW_026919712.1 coordinate 152,079, forward strand.
GAGCTGCATGTTTGAGTCTCAAACATGCAGCTCATATTGCTTTAAATCCCTAAATTTTGATAGACACTGCTTACACATATATTAATTTTTTTCATGATTAATTATTAAATCCAATCACTGTGTATTGTTCTTATTCATGTAGTTCAGGTCAATTTATAAAACTCACACCAAAAATCAGTGATACATGAGGTAGAGTGAATAATAATTAGTCGCCAGAGTTGAAGGTTTGTTAAATAACTATCGATTGTATGTCAATGATCTAATATAAAAGAGTCATTTTGAAAACAACCCAGGAAGTTTCTTGAAGGTGCCAGTTTGAGTTTGCGGGGGCCGTATCAAGCGCCCGTATCTTCAGTCACCATGCATCTCTGAACAAAAGCACATGTTGTTATGTGCACTGTTTATGACTAATATCTAATAGTAAGTTCAGTTGTAACGTTGGCCTTGGTTTAAGACAAAGAAAGAGGGTATTTAAATATCAATGTCCTTTTAATCTTATTTCTAAATTGATAATTTAAGTTTATCTGTTTAAAGTGTATGCAAGGTGCCAAATTGTAATTAAATATTACTCAAAACAGACTTGTGACAAATATACTTTGTGGTTGTTCTAGTCCTTTAATTGTTGCTATACAAAGACGACACTTCATTCAAAAGTGTTATCTCTACATCAAAAGATATAAAATAATGAACAATCTCTAAAAATTATGAAAGAATCAGATTTAAATTTAGAGGAGCTGTCCCGAGGATTATTGCACCATCATTTGCGGTTTAAAATTAGACTAATAGATCAGGGGCGAACGATTGGCGAGGGATTTGAGTACTAGGACCTAACAACAATTATAAACAAAAATAATGTTCACGTAGTAAAAAGAGCTTAAATTCTGCCCTGACTCATAGTACGTCCAATATTTGTTTTGATATGTAAATGAGTTCCACACGTGTTTGTAGCACCTGGCACTTAAGACAAAGCTTAATTCTGTATTTTAAATATACATGTATCTTCCGTCGAAGGAACAGGACTTCGAAGATCGATTGACCGCGCTGCTGAAAACATAATGTGTTCCCAAATGCGAAAGCGGGAAATTCGGACCGATTCCAAACGTTCCTCTCTGAGCAGAAAAATAGGCAGACAGTGTCGTTTGATAGGGGATGACATGACAAAAAGATACAAGACAGTGTCTGCAGAAGATTTCCAGACAGAAGCTCCACATGTGAACTATAACCACAACCTTGTTTTTGTGGGACTTGTGAGCTCTCTGCATTTGTGTTTTATCCTTTCACGTTTATCAATAAACTGAAAACTTTTCGGGAAATCGGTGAATAAAAATAGAAAAACGATGCAATTCAAAACCTGAAACTTGAACTAAGATTTCTTGGACTAGAGACTTCTCTTTGCATTTTTTTTTTATTCTTGGATAAATAGAAAATAAAATGCGGAGTACATGTATTTTGGAGCAATTTTATTTTCGTTGCTATGACAATTTTCGAAATAACAAGTGGGGACAACAAAATGGAGATCATCAGATCAAATTGACATTAAAGCACGCATGAACATTTCAAATAAGTGAGAATTCAAGAACAAAAAAATCATTTTCTCTGCAAGGACAAAGAAAGAGAAGACATTATTTCATTATGGAATGGTACATTCAGTGATATTCGTTTGAGGTGCAGGTTCCAAGTTCGAAATCTTTTAGCAGGAAATGGACCACGAGTCAGAACGGAAGTATCACGAAGGCCGCCGAGAGTGTGTTCAGATTTCAATGTTTTATTTTTGACAAAACGAATATTTAAGGACGTTTTAATTATCATGTGTTCAATTTAAGTGGAAAATGTTAATTGTTTTTGAATGGTATTAATTTTGTACATACTGTATATGAATTTTAATAATTATAATAAAAAATTAAGATTTGATTTTGTTTTGAAAATCTTACATTTATTTCTTTGCATTTTTACATACAATATTAAACAAGAGGCCCAGGGCCCACATCGTTCACCTGAGCAATTGGCTAGGAAAACGCACATATCAGATCAGAACTGAAAGTTTACTGAGGTTGGGGGAGGGGGGAGCTTGAATTTTAACCCCCAGGGGGTCATGATTTGAACAAACTAGAATCTACACTACCTGAGGATGATTCCATATAAATATCACTAAGCATGGCTTTGAAGTACTTGAAAAGAAGATTTTAAAAGGTTTTCCTATATATTCCTATTTAAAATTTTATAGGCCATTTGGCCCCACCCTACCCCCGGGGATCATGATTTGAACAAACTTGAATCTACACTACCTGGGGATGATTCCATGGAAGTTTCATCTTTCCAGGTGTTTCTTGAGAAGAAGATTTTTAAAGATTTTTCCTATATATTCCTATGTAAAACTTTGATCGGCCATTTTGGCCCCACCCTAGCCCCGGGAGTCATGATTTGAACAAATTTGTATCTACACTACCTGAAGATGATTCCACATGAGTTTCATCTTTTCTGGCCTAGTGAGTCTTGAGAAGAGGATTTTTAAAGATTTTTACTATCCATTCCTATGTAAAACTTTTATCAGCCATAATGGCCCCACCCTACCCCCGGGGGTCATGATTTGAACAAAGTTGAATCTTTCACATGAGCTTCATCTTTCCTGTCTCAATGGTTCTTGAGAAGAAGATTTTTAAAGATTTTTCCTATATATTCCTATGTAAAAAATTGATATTTTTAGAACAAATTTTACAACTTCCCTCAACAAACTTTGCCGAGAAATGGAGATATATTAAAGAAGTCAAGATAAAATTTACACCATTTTTGCCTGAAAAATCGCATATTTTGACCAAAATTTCAAAATTTACATCACTGACCCCGACTTTTTCTTTCGTTATTTTAAACTACTCGATACTTGTGACTGATCAGGTCTTAATTCGTTAAAAGTTTAATACTAGAACATATCTTATTGTCTATTTAGATTTTTAATACCAAAATGTGTTACTTTTTTAGTGCAAAAAGGTCACACAATAATTTACGCGCATTAATTTACAATATTTGTTCAATGATAAATATTATTCATACTATTTTACGTAAAAAAAAAAAAATAAGATTATGATTTTAGCCATCGTTACTGTACTTTTGATTGAATATGATACAGGTTAAAGTGATTAATAAAAGAGTTAAACTTTAAGTCCAAAGAGGTCAACTTAATTGTACCGTGGCTAAGTAAGATGCACACTAACCCCCTATTTTCTTTGCGATTTGAGTCATACTATAAGAGTACTTCTAAAAAATCCTTGATATACATGTAACAAATTTCATGAGTGACATACCTTAAATGCTTTTAATGGAATTTGATTCATAAGTCCCAGATGATTTTCACAGTATGTTTCGCTGATGACTTTATATCTTTTAAAAAAGCGTGCCTTTCACGTGAAAAAGATTCCGTTAAAAAAGGATAGTATGTGGTCAGTTGGGTTGAAACTGGGTTAAGAGTAGCTGCAGAGCTCTCCAAAAAATATATTAACACTCCGATCTGTCTACGTATATTTTCCGGAGAGCTACAGTTCTGTACCTAGGTAAAGAGTATAAAAGAATATTGGAGGTATGAACCGTTTTAAAAACAAACGGACGACATTTTGGTCAGAAAGTTTTCGCCACCATCGAGCTAAGACAAAAGCTAAAAGTGGTGTCTCCCTAGCCCAAAGTCCGATATATACCTTACGTTTTCTATTTTTCTTTACGATTTTGATAATCTATCTGCCCACATTTTAAATATCAAAATCGTAAACAAAAAAATAAAGCCTGGAAAACGCTAGATATTTCGGAGTACCTAGCCTGGGTCTATATAGTTACATTCTGTCATTGATTTAGGTCGCAGGAGTCACTATTTACAGTCCTGGGGCCCGTTTCATCAAAGGTCGTACGCCCAGTCGTAGCGCTACGCCGGCGTAAAGTCGGGACTAGCACGAAGATTTGCATTTCATTAAAGAGCGTATCGTTACGCCTGACTAAAGTTAGGCCAAATTTTTACGTCTACTCATGGGTTTTTATTAATTCTAAACAATTTAGCGAGTTCTAAAGAAAAAATATGGTTCTAAGAAGAATTTAAAATACAAACAATGCATTATTTAATTATACATATTATGAAGGGGGGGGGGGTGTTGTTACAACTACTTGGGGACGTGGTTGATTTGAGTTATAACGTACTTAATATTTTAATAAATTTCTGCTGAGAAGAAAAGATTTCTTTCATCACCATTGCTATACGTTATGACAATGCATTCATACACATTTGATTGTCGTTTTGCATGTATAAGGTATTGTAAATCGACTACACATTTATAACTATATTTATACCCCCCTCTCGCTTGAAAAGCGGGAGGGTATATAGTAATCTGGATGCCGATCTGTCCGTCCGTCTATTACGCTTTGGGGTATACCCAACTCTTATCCGCAAACTCCTCTCATACCACTGAATGAAATTTGATTAGACTTTCCCAGAATCTTTATTACATATTGCCATTGTGGACCTCCTATTTTACTTTTTGATCCGACACATATTTTGGGTTTCCTACAGCAAAACATGGACGCTGCCATTATACTCATATGAGAGGCGGAGGGGGGGGGGGGGTATCATTAAGTGAGCTCATTGCTCACGGCACCTCTTTTTATATATTCTGTTTAATTCACTAAAAAGAGATCAATTAAAATTGTCTATTTTGAAGAAAAAAAATTCCCAAAATATATTTATTGAGAAAAAAATCGCTTTCAAAAGCACAGTAATCCTCTTTCTGGTAATTTTCTACATTTAAGGAAAAAATAATTCATCTTCAAACCAAATAGGTTTTTTAAATCATGTTCGAAGAGTCTATTTCTTTTTTTACTCCTATTCCACATGCGTGGATCTCAAAGTTTTGATTTTGAATAGCTTGTCACTTATAATATATACATTATCAAAAAATTTGCAGGCTTGTAAAATATTCTAATTTAAACATATGACATTAATTTGGTTTTGTTATCAAAATTATTCAAAAGTCATATCGAATAGTCTACTCTCATTTTATGGTCTTGGGGCCAGAACCTCCCGAATTTGCAGATTAATTAACATTTAATGTACAGAGTTAGGGGCGAAGGTAATTATTTTCTAGGTATCTCTGACAAGTGAAGTCCCAAGCGAATCTAAAGCGGAACCCGGGGAGGGTTCATTATGAATTTCATTATGTAATGGAATGCCAATATTTTTCGTCTTTACGTGTAAAACTTATTGAAAAGAAGTATTGTTCTCATGTAAATACTTATAAGTTTGAGAAAATTATGTCCATCACAAATGTTGACTCGCTGTTAAAACTGTCTTTGTTTGCTAAAAAGATATTGGCCTGCTTTCAGTAACTATTTTTTTTTATTTGACACTACTCTTCCTTACTTGACTTTGTATTTAGTATATATGTAAATATGTTCCTGTACCTTATATACCATTGTATGGTCTGAGAGTAAATAAACAAACAAGGGTCTCATAGACAATCAGAGACTTTTTAAATGGGGAAAATATTATTACTTTTATTATATCGATGTAAGACGGTGATAATTACACAGTTAAATTCAAGAAATGAATTATTCTTAAAAATATATTTTTTCTCAGACAAACACTGATGCTAAAGACATCTGCATAACTTACATTTTTAATGAAAACAAAAGAAAGAGTACATGTAACTTAATTTTAAAGACAGAGACCATACAAGCAGATTGTTTCTGTAAGAATATCATTGCAGTCATTTTTTCCGAATCTCTCTCTCTCTCTCTCTCTCTCCGCGTACTTTTTAAACAGTACATTAAATTTAAGCTGCAGATAGTAAAGATTTTTTTCTATAACTGCATGTACCTAGAGTCTATTGTTTCGAAATTATTTTATGAACTTTTCTGCCATTTTGAAAACAATTACGATATTATAATGAAACATTTGAATTGACAAAATTCTAATAGACTGAGAGGGGATTGTCTTACATGTACCGTAGTAGTAAACGTATAAAATTTATTTCTTGACTCAAAATGTGTATATATGTAAACCGTTTGCATTTTTTATACATTATTTTTGCTTGCAGGTATACATTTCTTATGAAAATAAAGTTTTAAAATATTATTCTATCTCAAACTTAAGTAAGCATTTTATCAGTAGAGTCAGTGTATTTACCAAATCATGAAATTGGTTATAAAAGGCGAAGTCATTAACCTGTATCAATTTCGGGAAGAGGGGGGAGGGGGAGGCTGTAATTAAAATTCCGAAATAAATAGTTTAGCTTAATTCTGAAATACATGTACGGTCCTTTACTCCCTTTCAGATTATAAGACTTTCATTACTGAAATGCTGTTAAAAAAATACTTAAATCGATATCGTATAAGATAGTTATATGTTTCCTTCATGACCCTATAAATCCATGCATGTTTCAATCAGTGCAAGTATTCATCAATCTAGAATTTGTGTTATTCTGTACTTTGACGTACTACAAATCTAATACATGTTTGTACGCAGTGGACAATATTTATGTTTTACGCCTGCGCAATGCAACGTTGTCAAGGACTTAGTCCTGCGACTAAGCTTATCGTTTACGACTAGACTTACGCCACTTGGTGAAATGCAAATTACGCCCGACTAAATTTTGTCGTAAGCTCCGGAAGTACACCTAAGTTAAAGCTTAACTTTACGACTTTTGATGAAACGGGCCCCTGGATATCATACACAATTGATTTTTTACTGAATCAAAACATTGTATACATGTTTCTATTGAGGTTCACTAATCATGGGCATGTTAATTACTTAACAGGTTAGTGATTAATATAGAGAGTATACATTGATCCAGTCATTAACCCCTGTACACATACACAATGTAGGTTAAATGTACCTAATATGTGAATCAAATAGCAAAATGAAATCTACACCAGGTCCTCAATGGGTTTGAACTTTGAAGTATTTAAAATTTATCATCTTTTATGAGTAGTTAAAATGAGAATAAAATATCAACATCATACGACACAATGGTACTATTTTGAACGTATAACCCCCCATGTGGTTTGAACATTTTAAATGTAATACACAAACGGAAAATAAGATAAATCGACACTTTATCAATAATCAATCGTGATTTTCATTCGTATGTCAAATCGATATACCCCAATGAACTTGTATTAAAGAGTCTGTCACGTCTCTTTCATATCTGAATGTTTAACTGAATATAGACGATAAAGGCCGATTAACAACTAAATTGTATGGTAAACGAGATGACTTATCAAAAACTATTCTGTTGTCACCATTCCTTGTTAATATTCCACGATCACCTGCTTCCATAGTGTTTTGTCTCCTTACTTACATGCATTCAGTTCAAGAGTTTAAACTGAGTACGATCAATATTTATGACGAGACAGGCTACTCACTAAGAAGTTGATTTTACAGGGATTTCAGCAGCCCTCGACACATCGTAATTTAGAGATTTAATAAGCAAAACAACAACTTAACGTCTATCTGCGTGCCATACACATTATCGTGGTAAGTGCTATATTAGAAACTGAGACTACATGTACATCAGTATGTGGAATGCAAATGTAAGTCCCCGGGTCCATGATCTGAAAATCCAATTGTTGCACTTATGATAAATTACTGCTTTAAAATTGTTACTAGTGAATTGCAAATTGCGTTCCAAAATTCGGTTGCCCTTCGAACGTAGAACGAATGTAAGAACTGGGCACATGTAAGGAATGAACATACGGATTACGCAAGATACGCACCCTAAAACTCTGGAGGGAAATTATACATATAGCAGATACGTGTGGTACGTGAGGTCGAGATGATCTTTTGACTTGAAATTTTGTACGGAGAGTTTTAACTTAACCAGGCTGGCCCGCCACTCTCTGTGATATGATTCAGTACCTCTATCTATGCGCGGATCTAGAGGGGTTGGGGGGTTGGGGGGGGTCAGGACCCCCCCCCCCCCCCCAATAGGTTTTTAACGTTTGGGCAAGTTTCCTGTTTTTTTTTTTTTTTTGCTTAATTATCAAGAAATTCCTGGCTTGGACCTTTTTTTAAGGATTGGGGTGGAAACCCCCCCCCCCCCCCCCTGGAAAAAAAATTCTGGATCTGCGCCTTTCTACATTGTATCAATGCTTAACTGAAAATAACTTAAACTGTAGAGTTGAATAACGATAAATGCATTTAATAAAGACAGGCAAAAAACAAAACAAAATAATAATAATAGATGACATAACTATGATTGATATTGCGCT